>NW_020948840.1:2525419-2729553 GCF_900497805.2 Vombatus ursinus | reverse complement strand
GCCCTGGCACTTTCCTCACTGGCTATATATATGTAATGTTGACTACCTTGCCCATGGCCAGATCTCCTAACATGAAAGCACCCTACTCAGAACCCCTCCCAGGAACAGGGTGCCTCCTGCATTAAGAAATCTGGGCATGCCCAAAACAAGCCTCATTATGTATGCTTGTCTAAGGAGGAGAGGCCCCCAGTGTACAATAACTTCTCCATTTGACTTGTTTGCTTGATGGGGTTAAAATTCCCTGTACATTATCTAACGGTAGTCTTCCCTTGTTAGTTGGTCTCCATTATATGGAGGGATCTCATTCTCTGCACTATCCCATAAAACCTGGCTTCCAATGCCCAAGGGGTCTTTGATTGGAGCACACCCATCCCACTACATATCAGGGTAGCCGCTCATATGGTTACCCTGAAGGACCAAGTTGAGCACAGGAGACCACATGTATTCTGCTCTCCTGAGTTCTGAGTAATAAACTCTTGCTTCCAAACCCTCAAGCATTTAGTGTGTCCTTCTAATCTGAACTCCTACCAAACACACAGATTGTAGAATGCTAGAACTGAAAGGGACCATAGAGATCATATAGTTTAATCTCCTCATTTCTTCAAAAGAACCTGAGACCAAGAAAGGAGAAGCAACATGTCCATTGTTACACAACTAGGAAATAACAGAATCTGAACCAAGTTCTTCAAACTCCAAATCTATCACCCTTTCCAATGAATCACATAAACTCTGTTTTTAGCACAGATTCTCAGTGCTAAAAGTAACCTGAAAAGAATGTCTCCTTCATTTTACAGATAAGAAGACAGAGGCATAGCAACTTAGGAGTAACCCATGCTAAGGTTATTCAGCTAGTAAGAGCCCAGACTTAGCCTCAGGTCTTCTGACTCCCAAGAAAGTGCTCTTTCCAGTATACTATGCCAAGTTCTGAGCAAGTTTA
Organism: Vombatus ursinus; assembly: GCF_900497805.2. Lineage (NCBI taxonomy): Eukaryota > Metazoa > Chordata > Mammalia > Diprotodontia > Vombatidae > Vombatus > Vombatus ursinus. The sequence goes on along the minus strand of NW_020948840.1, from coordinate 2,728,616 downwards.
TAAACAAAAGAACAAGGTGTTTGGGAAAAATGAAAGTAGAGATGTCTAAAATGTCCACAGAAAGCTGCTGACAAAAGACAGATACAGAAAAGAAATTCCCTGGGGTGATTAGACCATTTGATTAGACTAGAGTAAGCAAGAGGTAGGCCCCCAGATACACTCCTGCATAGGCTGCCAAATAGACTAACCAAAAGACAAATACCAGGGCTGACAACTGGAATCATAAGATAAGAGACTTAGAGCTGGAAGGAACCATAGATATACTGTCATCCATGAATTCACTCATTCTACAAATGAAGGAACTGAGACACAGAGAGGTTAAGTGATACTCAAGGTCATGCAGTTAGTTAGTGGTAAAGTAGGGATATGGGATCATAGATTAGAGCTGGAAGGGAACCTAGAAGTCATCTAGTCCAATCCTTTTCTTTTACAACTGAGGAAACTGAAGCTCAGAAGTAAAATAAGTTGCCTACTTTCACACAGGGAGTAAGAGGTTGACGAGGTCCTCCTACTGCGAAAACAGATAAAGCGATATAATCCAAGGGAAGCTTGGTCATGATGAAATGCTATGTGTTCATGATGCAAGTTATTGCTGCTGGGTGAGAGAGAGGAAAGAACTACCTTGGCCTACTCCCACCTCCCACTTGCTGGGAGGTCAAGAAAGAGGAAAGCACTGCAAAAGGTTGTTGTTCTTCTGTCATGTCTAACTCTTCAAGACCTCTTTAGGGTCTTCTTGGCAAACATACTAGAGTGATTCTCCATTTTCTTCTCTAGCTTATTTTACAGATAAGGAAACTGAGGCAAATAGAGTTAAGTAATTTGCCCAGCGTCACATGGCTAGTAAGTGTCCAAGGCCAGATTTGAACTCGGAAGAAGAGTCTTCCTGACTCCAGGCGCAGCACTCTATCTATTGCCCCACCTAGTTGCAAAGAGAGAGAGGTCTAAAAAAAGAGAGGTAGAGGCATTTCTGCAGGTCTTCTCATAGACTATAGCAGTGGGGATTTTTCTGCAGTAGTAATTCACTTCTGACTCTAGGTGGACAATAATCTAATCTGGCATGTGTGGAGATCTAATCATTAGGGTCCAATGAGGAGTTGCTTTGACTTGTCAGAAAGGCACCTATTTCTCAACAACAAATCAAAATGTATGTTCACAGGACCAGGAAACCAGTTCCCCTGATCTACATTATACTTCCTTTTACCATCCTTGTCAATCAGTGGATGTGAAGTGACATCTCAGAGAATTTAAACTTGAATTTCCCTAACTAAACATTTTTTTTTTCAGATGGTTGTTGATAGTTTGAACTTCTTTTTTTTGAAAATGGTTTATTCAGAGCCTTTAACCAATGATTAGTTAGGGAACTGCTACTGCATCTGAGAGGCAATGCAGTATGAATAAACAGCTGGCCTCAGATCCATAAAGACATGAGCTTCAGTCCCACCTTCATCACATTTTGGCTTCTCAGTGCCCCAGGCAACACTCTAAGATAAGGAGTTGTGGAAAAGACACTGGCCTATATTAGTAAAGGGAGTTTCCTCATCTGAGAGTTCCCTATACCAATGGAATCAGGCACCCAGTCCCTAACCTTACTCTTATCCTACCATTTGAACAAATTAAAGAAAAAGATCTACAAAGATGTTTGTAGCCAGCCCTTTTCCCTCTCAAAGAGACACCATATTTAGACTCTAACAGTATAGTCACAGATGTGTTTGAAATTGAAAATGCCTCTGAAGAGAACAAAGATGGGAACAGTAATTGGACTAGACAAAGTGTACAAAAAAGAGGTAACACAATTCTTAGAGCACTGAACGATCTATTCTCAAGGTATCTGGAGGGAAGGTAAGATACCAAAGGTATGAAAAAATATCTTGGACCTTATTTTTTTTTAATAGTGACCAAAAGACCACCAATAACTGCCAACCTATATACAAACTTTTCCAACTAAATAAAAATTTTATGAAAATAATCTCTACACATGTCAGAGGCAACTTTGATGAGGGCATTAGAAGCAAACAGACAGGCTTTTACAGGTGATATTTCACAACAGATTACATTTTGACCATCATGTATCTGACTAAAAAATGAAGATAATATAACATCCTACTCTGCTTATCATTTGTTAAATATATGCTTACACATATGTGTGTATATATACATGTTTATTTGTATGTATGTGTACATATATATGTGTATGTGTATAGAGACAGAGAGAAGGACTTGATAGAGCAAAATGGAGCCCTAAAGGTGTCTCCTCCAACAAAGTATTTAAAGATAATGTGATCATTAATATAAAGCAAAGCATAAAGCAACAAGAAGTACGCTTGCCAAAGATTTTCACCACGTCATGGAAGAAATTAAGCATAGAGACCAAGTTGAAAAATAATTCCCTGTGCATGATGGGGTCTTCCAGATACTTTGGTTTGCAAATGACATTTTCCTGATTGTATCAAGTACTAGAATATAGCAGAGATTTCTTCAGAAATGTAAACCAGTGGGAGTGAGGATTTGCCCCAGGAGGGCAAATTTAAAAGATGCCATGGGCAGGAAGATCTCTGCAAGGGTGGGTAGCATGGGAGGGATAGGACGAATAGGACTGCCAACATTCTAGGTTCCTCTAGTAAATGCTACACATGTCCCATTTCCCCTCCACTCAGATGAGTTGGAGGAAGGCATTGGTTTCTTCTTCCTACAGGTAGTGATAATACAAACCCTTGGAGCTCCCCATTCAATCCAAGGCCAGAGTGGGGAATGAGGATGAGAATAGAATGGTCTCTGATTTTTTTAAACAGGTGTTAAGATGGTCCCATACCCTCAACAGGTAATCTTGAGAGTAGAGTTGAGATCTCTTACCCTCCAGTGATAAATGGGGTGCTAAAGGTGAGGTGGGACCAGAGGACCCATGGGGCAAGGACATCTTAGAGCCTGATTATAAGCAGAGTAACATGGGGGGACTTGATGCTTTGTCATCTTCCATCCCCTTTCCATATGCGGTGAGAGTGAAACCACTCAGGAATGTATCTGCCTTGCTGAATGTACCTCAGCCATTACCAGGAAAGCTCTTCCTCCTATTCTCATGACCTTCACAGTTTAACGAAGGCTCTTGACTTTTTGCCACTTCTTGCTTGAAGTCAGTCATCGCCCACTATTAGATTAGAGCTGGAGCTGAAGAAGGGTTGAGGGTCAAACTCATACTTGCATAAGCAGAGGATTATAGAGAGAAGCGGGTGTGTGAATGACATTGTTAGATCCCTCCCTTTCCAATTCTTGGAATCCATTAACAACACTACTTAAAATAAGAAGCAATCACTCTGTCTGTCTTCCCTTACGTGGCTAAACTCCTGGAAAAATGTCTATACTTTTTGTCTCCACTTCCTCCCACTCATTTCTCAGCCCCTTCATATTTGGCTTCTGACTCCACCACTTAACTAAAACTTCTTTACTCAAGAGCCTATGCCTTGTCTCTGCAGCTTCTGATGCTGTGGTTCCCTACTTTCTCTCCTTCAACTTCCTGACACTTTTCTCTGATAACGAAGCATCTTTTTTCAGTCTCCTTTTCTGGATTATCATCTAAGGCTTGCTCCTTTATCATGACCCCCAAAGCTCTTTCCTGTGCCCTCTTCTCTTTTCTTTTTATACCCTCTCTCGCGGTAGTCTCACACAGACTCAATGATCTTTTTATTGTTGACTCCCAGGTACAAAAATGACTAGTTATGGCTGCAGCCTCCTGGATAAGATCCAAAATTACTCACAAGAGTTTAACCTAACCACCCAAGAAAAATAAATTGACACATAGTGTCCAGAGTATGACATGCAGTTGGATGGACAACCTATAAATTGTATCCAACTATCTATGCACACACACATATGTGCATACACACACACACACACACACACACACACACTCTTAAATGGACACCACAGATAGAAAACAAGTTGAGCCTAGAAGTGAACAGAATAAGAATGGACTGGATTACCTTTGGAATATTACAAAGTTCTTTTAATATGCCAAATTTCTCATTTAAACAAAGACATGGTTTGGTTTGGTTTTGGTTTTGGGGGTTTTGTTTGTTTTAATGCCAGTAGTCTTTCACTGTTGTTGTAGGGATGGGAGTCATGGTATACTAATCTCTGGGCAACGAAAGTTGAGGATCACCCAAAAGGCAATGGAAAGCTCATTGTGGGTGTTGACACTACTTTACATTACAAAGAATTATAAAGAAGAAGTGACATAAAGGATGTTGTTAAAGAAAATGTATGAGTAAAAAAAAATTATCTGGTTGCACAGAGAGAGTATGGATACCTATTGGATAACACATGTGTTCCTTTGGTATCCTTCTGGTGACATAAGAAAGAAAAACAGCCCCCAGATTGAGTAAACCTTCTGTGGCAAACTTAAGAGGGACAATAGACAAGACTCATCAGGATCACAGGCATGGATGGATTATTATCTGCATGATCAGAAGGAAGGTACACATTGAGAAAATCACATATCCATTCGAGTATCTGAAATGAGTGCATTTGTAAATCCATAGTTGAATCACTTTTTTATCCTGAGTACCAAGAAATGTCAGCCCTTGCATTTGTAAGGCATTCAGGCCAGTCTCCTGTACTAGACAAAACTAAGCAGTGCCTGGCTTAAGTGTGCAAATCAAAAGACTTCATGATCAGAAAAAATAATAGCTAACATGTATGTAGCTTACTATGTGCTAGGAACTATGCTAAGCACTTTACAATTTTGTCTCTCTTGATCCTCACAACTGGGAGGTACATGCTATTATTATCCCCATTTTACAGATTAGAAAACTGGGGTAGGCAGAGGGTTAAGTAACTTGATCAGGGTCACACAGCTAGTAAGCATCTGAGGCCAGATTTGAACTCTGGTCTTCCTAACTCCAACCTTGGTGCTCTATTTACTGTGCCACTTAGCCCCAAAAGCTGAGAGTCCATGAATAACTAGCTACAGTGATGATGGGTACATATGTCCTCACTTTATTCTTTTGCTATTTGTTAACACCAATACATTATACTGGGTTAGTTTTCTTGTATAGAAGCAGTGTCTCTTTCTCTGGTGTTCTTCCCAACATTTTTCAAGGGAGTAGTCCCAAAACAAATTTCATATTTGGTTTAAATTCATAGTTCTCAAAGCTGCATACTACTCTGATCTCCATTTTTGTTTGTCTCAACAAAAGCAATAATGATGTCATCTTCTTCTGAAGAGAGGCAGTATGGTGTAGTGGATAGAGAGCTAGCCTAGAGTCAAGAAGAATTTGGGTGCAATTTTCACACATGCTAGATGTGTAATCCTGGGCAAGTCATTTAACCTCTCAGTGCTCTAGGCCAGAGGTGCCAGATATGGTTCTTAGAAGACTAAAATGTAATTGGGAAATATTTAACAAAAGAAATAAAAATACAATAAACATATGTAATGTAAATATGTGATTTTCTAAGTCAATATGTGGTCTGCTGGGATCCTTATATACGGTTTGGCTTCTGTTTCTATTTCAATTTGACAGTCTCCTCCAGGCAAGTCTCTAAGAGTTGTAGAGATGTGACTAGTGTTGGTAGAAGGAATTTCCTCACCTGAGAGTTCACTGTATCAGAGAAATTACAGGTTCAGGCCCTATTCCTTTTCTTCTGAGCAAAACAAAATAGGGTAGCTTAACCTTAGACTCCTTGAGAGCAGAGATTGTCTTTTGCCTTTCAATATATCCTCAGCACTTAGGACAGCACCTGGAGTCTAGTATGGGTTTGATAAAAGGAACAAAGGAAGGAAATAAGCATTTATAGAGCACCTGCTATGTACCAGGCACTGTGCTAAGTACTTTACAAATATTATCTCATTTGATCCTTATAACAATCCTGGGAGGTAGATGATATTTGCATTACCATTTTACAGTTGAGACAAAGGGGGAAAGTGACTTGCCCAGGATCATATAGCTAGTAAATGTCTAAATTTGAACTCAGTTCTTTCTGATTAAAGGACCAGTGCTCTATCCACTGTGCCTCTTAGTTCACTCTAGGTTAAATGTTTTTGACTCACTGAAACTGTCAAATGGCTTGAGACTTCTGAACTAGATGATCTCTAAGGTCTTTCCCTGCCAAAAATTCTGTGATTCAATGATTCTCCCCTTCTGGCTCAACCAGTTGCAACCACACCTGTCTGGAGCCACAGGTTGGGGGGCGGGGGGAGACAGAGAGAGAGAGAGAGAGAGAGAGAGAGAGAGAAACTAAGTAGTCAGAATCCTGTGTGTGCTCCACTCATTGAAAGGACAAGTTATCCTGCTTTTCTAAAAACCTATGGGTGGATTTGTGACTTGTCTTCCAGTTTCTCCTGCCATCAGCCTTTACCCTCTCTAATCCATCCTTTGCATATCAACCTGAATAGTTGTCCTAATGTACTACTCTGACCATCTCACTCCTTGCCATACTCAGAAATCTCCATTGCTTTGAAATTGCCTACCAAATAAAGTGCTAAATCCTAACTTTAGCGGCTAAGATCCTTTACAATCTAGGTCCAATCTACTCATCCAATGTTATTTGATGGACTCCCCTTCACATAATGAACATTCCAGCTAAACTGAATAATCCTCCCTCCCCTAATCTTATCCTCTGTCATCCTTTGTGCCTAGAGTGGATTGCCTTCATCCCCATCTCCACCTATTGTAGAATTTCCCTTCAGGGTCTGTCTCAGATGCCATTTCTTCTATGAAGCTTTCACTGACCACTGGATTTGTTTGGGTTTTTTTTTTCATGATGTCTTACTTGTCATATTTCTCATGGTATTTTGCCGGAAACTTTTCCTTGTAGTTCTGTCACTGTCCCTTGCATAGGGATTAATTAAGTACACAGGATCGTCAACCTGTGTTGATGGGACCTCAGAATGCAAAAATTCCAGGTTATGACTCTAGCCTCCCACCAGATGAGCTCAACAATTATTGCCTCCTCCCAAGCCCACAAGAGTTTGATAGAATTTGAACTCCAATTGTCTGACTTCAGAATCAGTGCTGTGTCCCTTGTACCATACTACTTCCTTTGTCCATCAGACCATTAGATTTAAACTCTTTGAGAGTAGGGGCTATGACCAATTTCTCTTTGTATTTCAATGCTCAGAACAGGATCTTTTTCACAGTTAATGCTTAATACATTTTGAATATAATCATATTGTATTGATCTCCTATGGAGAATTGTTGTTCAGTCCTTTTCAGTTGTGTTTGACTCTTTGTGACCCCATTTGGTGTTTTCTTGGCAAAGTTACTGGAGTGGTTTGTCATTTCCTTCTCCAGCTCATTTTACTAATGAGCAAACTGAGGCAAACAGTATTAAGTGACTTGCCCAGGATCACACAGTTAATAAGTATGTGGGGGCAGATCTGAATTCATAAAGATGAGTCTTGCTGTCTCCAGGCCCAGCACTCTATCCAAAATAGCTGTCCTATGGAGAGAATTAAGCCAAATTCTTCACCTGACAGTGATGGAATGGGGATCCCTGACCTCAGGCCTTACTCATTAAATTTAATAAAACCCATCTCCATAAAACTATTCTGACTGAGAGGAGGTTTAATTGCAAGTCAATTGTTTCTGAGATGTTACTTTCTTCTGAGAGAAGGGAAGAGAGGGGAGGAGAGGAGAGGAGAGAAGATGGCAGAAAAGTGAGATTTTAGCAGAGGAGTGGTGGGGAGAAGGAGGAGAGGGGAGGCATCTGCTCAGTGGATATTAGTTTCCCTAGAATCAGGAAACATCAGCCTCAAAAAACAGCCTTGGCAGTCTTCTCAGGCAAAGCAAGCCAAGAACATATTTATAACACAAGGTAGCTTTTGGCAGCCTGAAAGACCCCATGATTAGCTCTTTCTATTGCCTTTGACTTCAGGGTTAATTAGTCCCTGCAAGAGGTATATGGGCTTTGCACATCTATGATGTGGAGACAGCCCACATGAGTTCAGTTCACCTTGAAATAGGACTGGTCCAGGACATGATGAAAAAGAGTCATGTTGCAAGCGGGAAAGATGTCCTTAGACAAGGGATTGGTGAAAAGGTATTAGTGTTAGAAAGGGTGCCAGGAAGAGGTAATCAATGGTTAAAGCAACTAAGCTCAATGTTAGTTCACAATAAGAGTAATCAACATTTCTGTACCTCTTTTAATTTTACAAAGCACTATGTGAGGAAAGATGTGTTCCTTTGATCCTTCAATGGATTCATGATTTAATCAATTTGGACAATTCATCCATTTGTTTCTAGTGTTATTCATGTCTTACCATAGATCCTCCACAAAAAATCTGCCTAGAGCTTGGAAACCATCCCATACTTCTTTGATTATTTTGAAGTTACCAATATATAACACTTGGGCTGTCCATGAATGAATGGATGAATGAATATGAATGAATAATGAATGAAAAAGCATTCATTAAGCTCTTAGATATACCAGGCACTGTCCCAAGCATTGGAAATATGTTTACAAAAGTAAAGACAATCTCTGCCCTGAAGGAATTTACCTTCTACTAAGCAATTTATTAGTGCTTTTATTACTATTACTATCATTTCTTATGGCTTCACTCAATATTTCAGTAATTTTCCAAATCAAAATTAGTGGCCCTCCCAGGCCACTAATCACTTATATAGTAATGAAAGCATTTATAAATTCCTTTAAGGTTTACAAAGCACTCATTTTGTGCTCATAACAACCCTGGGAAATATGTGCTATTATTATCTCCCCCCTCCCCCCCTGCCCCCCCCACCCCAGTAGATGAGGAAACTGAGACTGACCACAGTAAAGTCACCTGCCTGGGATCACGTAACTAATGAGGGGATTTGACTTCAGGTCATCTTGACTTCAGGGCCAGGTCTCTAACCACTGTGCTACCTCTTCCAGAAACAATGACAATACTATTCCAGAACAAGGCCACATGGCTGATAAGTGTCAGAATCAGAATTAAACCCAAGTCTCTTGACTCCAGGTCTAATGCCGTTTTCTTTTTCTTTTTTTTTCTTTTCTTTCTTTCTTTCTTTTTTTTTTCTAAATATTATACCACACTGTCTTTCTCAGTGTAAACACCCAAACAGAAAGGGAAGAGATTGAAAGCATCATATAGAGATGCTCAGATAATGGGGAGAAACATCAGTGATATGTCTGTCCTATGCATTTGTCATTTTTATTTCTTTTTATCCCTGCATTCTAATATGCACAACTGATCAATTAGAAGGAATTTTGATGAAGCCTCTCAACTGGTGTTCATTTAGCACTCTGACAACTCCATGTGACCTTGAACAAGTCCCCTTCCCTTCTTCATTCATTTCCCTTTACCTCTCCACACTCCTCATCTGCTTCTTTTTATTGTTTCAGTCGTGTCCAACTCCTCATGACCCCATTTGGGGTTTTCTTGACAAAGATACTTCAGTGGTTTGCTATTTCCTTCTACAGCTCATTTTACAGATGGGAAAACTGAGGCAAACAGGGTTAAGTGCCTTGCCCAGAGTCACACAGCTAGTAAGTGTCTGAGACCAGATTTTAATTCAAGTCTTCCTGACTCTGGGCCTGAAACTCCATGCATTTCCCCAAAGCTGCCCTGCCATAAATATATTTCTTCTCTAATTTCCTTCTCATTTCTATCTTCTTTCTATGTGTCATCTTGCCCTATTTAATGTAAGCTCCTCAAGGGTGGGATCAGTCTTCCTTCCCTGTATTTGTATCCCCAGAAGTGTGCTCAACACATAGCAATATGGCACTTAATAACTTCTTTATCTATCTTTGGGTCTCAGTTTTCTTATCCGTCAAATAAGTGGGTTAGATTTATTCCTCACACTCTTTTCAAGTTTCACATATTATAATTCCATGAGTGCAGGAATGTGCATAAATCCCCAGAATTAGCTTTCCCTTTTCAATTCCTGCCTGCCCCTTCTGCCCTAATCCACCATCAGTCAGAACATTTGGAAAGGCTGTTTGGAATCTGGTCTTTCAATCAGAATATTTTGGTTCACTTGCCAGATCTAACATATATTACCCAAGCCTCAGTTTTCCCATCTGTAAACAAGGATACTACCTAATACCTGTTGGGATGTGGGCCCAAGCCAAGACCTTTAACTCTCACCGCAAAAAGAATTTGGGTCCCATTTGTCTAAGGGCCCCAGAAAACCCTTAAACTTTCTTTGAACTATCAAAAAAGTCACAAGCAGTTGCCTGAGGCTATTATCCACTCAACTGGCCTTTCCTTATCTTTTATTCTTGTTCTGATGGACTGGTACTCAGTTATCTTAGGCCCTATCTCCCTTTGATACCTTAATGAAGCCTATTAGACCCCATTCAACCTCTTCCTTCCCTATCTCCAAGTTCTTTGTTACCATGGTGGAGCCTGGCTCTCCATTGTCTATTCCCAGATGACCCTGTTCAACCTCCCAGACACTCCCATTCTCCTAAACTCCTCCCCCTATCAACCCAGATCCTCTTCCCAGCCCCTCCTCTGGTCACCCCAAATTGTTTGGCTGTATATAAGATCCATCCTGGGCCCCATTTAAACACTGAGACTTCCTCATGCCCGCTCACCCTTACGGGCGTCACTAATGTTCAGATTCCTTAAGAGTCTGGCCTGTATGGTTCATCTCTAATAAAACCTTGCCTTTGGCTGAAAGAAGACTTGGGTCAAATTCATTAGGGCAGGACCCATGTGTCTTGATTTCGGGGTCCTAGCATCTAGACCTCAACAATACCCAAACTACCTACCCAGTGGTATGGCAAGAAAAATTAGTAAACAGAAAAGTTGCTATAGTAAAGTAATATGCAACTTCGGAAATTAATCCATAAAAAAATGACCTCCTCTTTCTTAAACTCTTTTCCTAGCTAGCCAGTTTCACAATTCAATAAAATCGTACTTCTTGGAAGAACTTCTAGGGCAAGGGTTCTTGAGCTTTTTTTATGTCAGGGACTTAAGGAAGTCTGATAACTCTCCTTTCTCAGTCTAATGTTCTTAAGTGCATAAAACACATTAAAACAGATTAACAAAGGAAATCAAAAGTTAGTGAAAATAAAGATATATATTGTTGTTCAGTCATTTCAATCATGTCCAAATCTTTGTGACCCTATGTGGGGTTTTCATGGCAAAAACACTGGAGTGGTTTGCCATTTCCTTCTCAGTTCATTTTACAGATGAGGAAACTGAGGCAAACAGGTGACTTGCCCAGAGTCATATAGCTAATAAGTGTCTGAAGCTGCATTTGAACTCAGGTCTTTCTAAATTTAAGCCTGGAACTTTATCCACTGCACCATGCAGACAGATATCAAGAGAGATTTATGTGTGTATTTGTGTGTGTGTGTGTGTGTGTGTACACACACACACACAGAGGTATCTTTTCCCATACAAGTTCATAGACCTCCTGAAATTCCAGGTTAAGTATCCTTGCCTAGCAAAACGAGCTGATGGAATCCATGATGCTGCTGAGGATATAGGTGGTACAGTGGATAGAACACTGGCCTGAGGTCAGGAAGACATCTTCATGAATTCAAATCTCTCAGATTTACTTACTAGCTGTGTAACTCTAGGCAAGTCACTTAACCCTGTTTGCCTCCATTTTCTCATCTGTAAAATGAGCTGGAGTAGGAAATGGCAAATCACTCCAGTATCTTTGCCAAGAAATCTCCAAATGGGGTCACAGAGTAAGACATGACTGAATGCTAACAACTAAAGGCTAAACTCTGCCCTTTTAATGGGGGGGGGGGGGGGGGGAAGAAGGAACAAGGAAAAAAAGTCCAGCCTCAGAGCAGCCTCAAGAGCCTAGGTCAGAGAGCTGGCCCCTTTCTGGTTGGGAATAGAAAGTGGCAGGAAATCAAAGCCCTGCGCTCCCCATACACTTAATAAAAAGAAAGACCATCTTTGAGTCCAAGGAGTTTACAATCTGATGCAGGTGTAACTAGTTTAAATTTTTAGAGTGCCTGCTTTTCCTTGTGATGAAAGGATGTGAAGAACAAAGCCAGAAGAAAAGCTATCAGCACGTGAAACAAGTGACCTCAGTGTGACTAGAGTAAGGTGACCCATGGAATAATCACTCTTGGCCAGCTGGCTGGCTCTGCAGGAGAGGGAGGGAACAGCTGTTGAAAACAGATGAGCAAACTTCTCTGAAAGTTACCCTTGCTAGTTAGAGCGAACTAGGAGATTCTGCTAGGAAAACAGATTGTATGCTTATCATCTGAGCCAAAATATGAGACTAAATAAATCCCATAAAAGCTGACATATATTCTTGGACACAGACTCTGTTCTTTCTCTTACTATTTCACTTTGGATGGACTTGGGGGCCAGGGGGTGGGGGAAAACTATCCATGGGTTAAGAGTAACCTTAAGGGGAGCAGCTAGATGGCACAATGGAGAGGGCACCGGCCCTGGAGTCAGAAGGACCTGAATTCAAACCCGGCCTCAGACCAAACATTCGACACTTACTAGCTGTGTGACCTTGGGTAAGTCACTTAACCCCAATTGCCTAAAAATAAAAAAAAAATAATAATAAAATTTTTTTAAGTGACCTTAAGGGGAAGCTAAGTGGTACAGTAGATAGAACACCAGCACTGGAGTCAGGAGGCCCTGAGTTTAAATCCAGTCTCATACACTTATTAGATGTGTGACCCTGAGCAAGTCATTTAACCCTGATTGCCTTCAAAAAAAAAAAAGGTTAAAAAAAAGAGTGACCTTAAGTTTCACTTCTTTCTTGGTTTCAGTTTCCCCATGTGTAAAATAATAGGATTGAGGGGACCTTGGTGATCTGTAACTTCTTTGAGGCCTAATGGTCTACAAGGTCTGAGAAGGTCTATCCAGTACTCACATTCTGTGATTCCCTTCTGGTCCCAACTATCCTGTCTTTGACTTGCTCGGAAATATGTAGAAGGAGAATACTTAGAGGCCTCAGATTTTAATAAATTCTCTCTGCAATGAAGATTTATTCTCCAGGACTTGTTCTTCTAGTCAGAAGGTGGCTGAACACCTTGGTAAGTGGGAGAATGGAAAGAAAATGGGGAGACTAATGTCAACTCATTAGTCCACATTTCAAAGTCTCTCTTTAAGACTTGTACCTTTATATTTTATAAAATAAAATCATTTTTCAAATTCATTTGGGAGGCCCTCTTTCACTAACTGAGGTCGCCTAGGCCAACCCATGCCTGACCAGCAGTCTTCTCTCAATCTCCCTGACAAGGGGTTGTCCACATGCTGCTTGAATTCCTCTAGTAAGTTCCACCTACCTCCACCTCTGCATACAATCTCCCAAGGCAAACCACTCTACTTCCGAGCAGCTTTAATAATTACAAAGATTTCTACCCTAAATCTTCTTCTCTACGGCCTATGCCCATTACTTTTAATTCTATCCTTTGGGGCCAAAAAAAAAAAGAAAAAAGAAAATACTTAAAGACACCTAGTGCGACCTTCCTAAGTCTTCTCTTTTCTAGGTTAAACATTCTCAGTGTTTTCAACTGAAGATCAAATGAGTTAACATGTATACAATGCTTTGCAAACTTTAAAGTACTATGTAAATACTAGCAATGATAATTATTGCCAATAATAATAATAACATATTCTTTCTTATATCACATGATATCCAGCCACTTTGCCACTCTGGTCACCATGTTCTGAATGCACTTGAGCTAATAGATGTCTTTCCTAAGATGTAGTACCCAGAACAGAACACAATACTTTGGATATTTTCTCATGAGGGAAGAAGACAAAGAAACTATCACCTCCCTCGCTTGTATCATTTAATCACCAAGCATAGTGAAAAACAGAGAAAATACTCAATAAATACAAGTTGAGAAAACTAAATTATCTCAACTCCATCTATCTTCAGAATATATGGTGTTTCCTTATTCTTAAACCATTTTATTTTCATCTCTAAAGCCTCTCCATGTTCTCCTGAAATAATCAGACTGATTCTATGTCTTTTTTATTGGCCTTATTTACAGTTAATTGATTTTATCCTGTAAACTTCCTAAGCATGATTCTTTGTCTCTGAACTTAGTTCAGAAATGCAGTTGTCCTGTAATAAGTTAAGTATAGAAATCCAGTTCTCCCATTGATCATTGATCTATTCTTATGTCAATGAAATCTATTACCTTTGAAGGAGGCAGGGGGACACCAGGGAGTCTGGTTTGTTATCCAAAGAAGTCTGCTTTGCTCTCTCTATCCTTGCAGATGCAATTGGACTCAGACAATGAACATTTCATATTCACAGGAGGGAAGGAGGGAGTTGTTGCTAGCTCTCATTCCCAATTTCCATCTAATCATATTTTCTTCCATCTATGATGCTAGCCTTCCCATTTTCTGTACTCTACAAAGCTATGAAAAAAAGATCTACCACCTTCATGTGGGGTCTTAGTTTTGCTGGAGAAGATGAGATGCTATTTATTGGTAAATCTGTCCTTTACCAATAAATTGATTGTGCTTGGAACTTTGTGCCTCAGTGTATTTTAATTTTAACCATTACATCCCTCATTTTTCTTTAAATATGGAGGCCAGAGTCAGCTAGGTGATTCAGTGGATAAAGCACAAACCCTGGAGTCAAAAGGATCTGAGTTCAAATCCGGCCTCAGACACTTGACACTTACTAGCTGTGTGACCCTGGGCAAGTCAATTAACCCAGATTGCCTTGCAATAAATAAGCAGGCCAAAGTTAGACTTGCTCTTTCATAGATCACAACATGTCACTTTCCTCTTCAAAAAACTCTTCAGTGTTTCTCTGTTGCTTATTGAATAAAACTCCTCTAACTCCACAATCTGATGCCACCCTTGATTTCCAACCTTAAATAATTATAATACTCTCAACATACTCTACATTCCAGAGAAACTAGATTCTACTGCCTCCCCAAAAAATATCCTGTACTTTCCCTCCTCCATGCCTTTGTTCATAATATTCCCAGTGCCTGCAATGTCCTTCCCTCACTTCTTCACCCATTGAATTCTTACGTATCCATTAAAGCCCAACTCAGATGGCTTCACTCCTTTGGACTTCTCCATTCTGTCCTGGGAACCTCATCACCAGGAACTTCATCATCCTGCAAGATCAACTCAGCCTTGGTATTCATACTTCATCAGTCCCCTCTATTCTTCTGATTGGAGGAGAAAGTGATGGGTTTCTCCCAGAACCTTTATTTAAGGAGGACACCCAGGCCAGCCATCTCCTCATTTCCCAGCTCCGTTCTTTTGGACTTCTCTACCAGGCCTGCTCTGGGCACCTTCTACTACCCACTTTCTTTCCAGTTTCATTTTCTGTGTTATCTTCCCCAGTAGGGTATAAGCTCCTTGAGGTTAAGGGATTGTCTTTCTTTCCACTTGTACATGTATTCTCAGAGCTTAGCACAGGACCTGGCACATAACAGGAGCTTAGTAAATGCTTCTTGACTGACTGTGACTCACTGACAGATGCCACCTTTTCCAGGACGATTTCCTTGTTCTTGTTAAAGATCTTTCTCTTTGAAATTTCTCATGGCATTTGCTTGCACCTCTCTTGTGTTTACCATGTCTCATTTTGCATTAGAAATTTATCAGGGAAGGTCTCCAATACAGCAGGTATATCTTAGATCCTAAAAAAATAACCATAGCCTCCATTTCTATAGGATTTTAAGGTTAGAAAAGTCATTTCATATCAACCACCATATGAAGTAAATTTCGTACCTATGAAATAGTTGTAACTAAAAAGTACAAGTATCATTATATCCATCTCACAGATTTTTTTTAAATGAGGTTAAATAAGTTAATAAGGTTAAATAAGTCTGGAGTCACAAGCTAGACAGTGTCAGAATTAGTATTTGAACCCTTGTCTCAATATCAAGGATTCTTCTCACTGCACAAGGTTGCCTTTAGGGAGGATTTTATAGAAAGACAGGAAAGAATTTCACAAGATGAGAAGGCATGAATGCATTGCAATCTATACTAGAAAACAGAGTACCAACACCAATGAAAAAATGAATCCATTGACTACTGATGGCTTTACCTGTGTCCATTTATGGTGTATCTCCCTCCAAGATTGTAAGTTCAATGAAGACAGACACAGTGTTCTATAAGGTTCGCATCTCCTCTGATGCCCAGTAAAAGGCTCTGAACACAATAAACAACTAGTAAATGTTAGTCAAATTATACTAGAAGTGGAAGGAGCCTCAGAGATGATCTAATGAGACCCCACAATACAGTGGGAGAGAGGGAGAAACAGGAAACTGAGGCCTAGAGAAGCCAGACATTTTTTAAAAATATTTTTGACATACTTTGTTTTGAATACAAAGAAATCATCTATCAAATATTTAAACAACCTGCCCTCCTCCAAAGTATATTCCTTCCCAACAAAACAGCTAAATAAATGCACCTAATAGAATGATTGTTATTGGTGGTATGTGTCACCTGCCACTTTGTAAGTTTACTGATTATTAATAGAAAGGAAGGATGTGTGTTTTAACTTGAATCATTTGGTAGCAATATTGTTATAAGATCACAGGATTATAGATCTGGAACTGAAAGAGAACTTGTCCATTATTTTTGACCTGAGTTTTATTAAAATTGATTGAAGTACCTAGACTGAAAATCAGGGGACCTCAGCTCAAATCTCAGCTCCAGGACTAACTTGTCATTTTGAGCCTGAGCAAGTTATTCAGTCCTCTGGGTTTTTGATTTCTCACCCAAGAAATGAAGGGTTTGAATTAGATCACAGATGTCAAAGTTGGCAATGTCATTGTTGCCAAACATTCCCAAGTGCCCCTCCCCCATCACCAGATTTAAATGGAATTGAGAAATCTTTAACAAAATAAATACAAATACATTAGAGCATAGATGATGTTAATATGTGGTTTTCTAAGCCAGTATGCTGCCCACAGGGATCCGAGTTTGACACCACTGAACTAGCTGATTGCTAAAGTCTCCTTGAGCTCTAACAGGCTGTTTCTTAAAGTCCCTTCTGGCTCTGACATTCTATATCCCAAGATCCCTTCTTGCTCTAACATTCGATGTCCCCAGGGTCATTCCAGTTTTAATATTCTGCATTCTGTAATTGAGGCCCCTTCTGTTTTTAGGTCTAACATTCTATGGGGCTTTGAGATCAAGATTGCATTAACAAATAGGGGCAGAATGCAGCCTAGAGCCCAAGTCTGCTGATTCCCAATTTAAGGCCTTTTCTATAACACTATGTTGCCTTTGAGCAGGACACTGAATTACTAGGCTAGCTTGGTGACTTGCAACATACTTGATTCTTTTTCGTTGGTACTAAGCAAGTCACTTCACTGTTGACCGAACCTCAGTTTCCTTAGCTGTACAATGGAACTAATGGTACTATACTATCTACCTCACAGAAGATCTATTTTAAAAATATCTTTCAAATGGGAACCGTTAGTATAATTGGTATTAAGGAAGGAAATCTATACAGTCAGAGCCATGCTGTCTTTGAGTGAAAAGGTCCAAATTAAAGGCTAATTCCATGTAGTCCAATATCACATAGGGGTCTGTCTATTAAATCATTTTTCTGGCACCTAAAAATACTTCACATTTCTGGGGTCTTAGGCCACCTGTTACCATGGCAACCCAAACAGCGGCAATCCCTGGGAGGAGAGGCAACATTTATTTCATTCTGTTCAGCCCTTATCAGGCCTATTGAGATAGCACAGAAGTGTTGAAGCTTCATTAAAACTTTTCCTCAACCCCTTCCTCTAGCCGACCCTCATCCCCTTCTCTGAGAAATGACAGACTAAGTCCCAGGTGTGACAACTGACAGGGAGGGAATTGCTGCTCTGGGATGAATTAAGCTTGCATAAAGTAACACAAATCCTAGGTCTCCAGTCTCTTCTGGGACTTGAGAGTTTATCTACTTCAATTCTCACATTGTACAGAAGAGACAATGGGAGTTCAGAGAGGGACTGGTGAGTTATCCAAGGTCACTGGGGTTGTAAGAAGCTGGGTCAGGATTCAAACCAAAATCCTCTGCTCCTCAGATATCCTCCTCCCCAGCTGCAGGGCTGTATGATGGGTTGCCCAGGCATGGAGGCAAAGGAAATGGACTTCTCTCCTGTCTGTCTGGTTAGCTCTACTTGGTAGTAGGGGCTTTGTTTTGCAAATGCTCATAATGCAAGACCTTTAAAGAATTGCTTTGACCTGGGAAATGGAACTTTCCTTTAAAAAAAAAACTGAGAGTTCTAGATGAGGACAGAGGAGGAGGTAGAAGGAATTAAAAGTTTAATCCAACCCTCTCCTTTTGCAGAAGAAAGGAATGAAATGCAGAGAAGCAGCCTGCCGAAGGTCACTCAGGTAATAAGGAGTAGGGCAAGGTCTGAAGCTAGATCAGGGTGGGGAACCTCTGGGTGGCCCTCTAGGTCTTCAAGTGCAGCTCTTTGACCGAATCCAAACTTCACAGAACAAATCCCCTTAACCTGGCATGTAAAAACGATCCCTCTCTTGGCTTCCTATTCTGACTTTTCAAAGTTCACCAGGCCATAGCTGTCTCCAATAATCCTTAATCTAAAGTCATTAGGGAGATACACAATAAAGACAGAAAGTAGCAGATGACCATGCCCTCATGGGCAACAATGGAAGAATTTTGAAGGTCAGTGGTCTTTCCACTATACCAAGCTACCAGGGCTTGTTCCTAGAGACCAGACTTTAAAATGACAGCTTTCAAAGGTTATAGCTTTTCATCTGAATAGGCCCTAGAGTGTTTCTTCTTCCTAGTACTTTGGAGGATTTGGAGACAGTACTTCAGATGTATGGATTTTTAGTAGAAAAGAGCAGACCAGAGTCTGTCTTGTAGAAAAGGGGGCAAAAGGCAGCAACATTGACAGGATGTGTTTTTTTTTTAAACAAAGAAGGGGCAGAATAGGAGAAATGGAAAGACAGTGAATGAAAGAGACTGACTAGGGTTAACTAGCAGAACTAATTTCAAAGCTTATACCATAACCCAGAGTCAAGAAATGGCACTTGTGTATCCCAGGTAATGTGCATCTAAGGACTGTACCTCAAACTTCCTGACATTAAAAGGGTGTGTTTTTATAAAAAATAGTACTAAAAAGTATCAAAATTAATTATTTGCAAATAATAATAAAAGCATTTATATCATACTTTATGGTTTACAAAGTGCTTTACATATGTTAACTCATTTGATCCTCACAACAACCCTCTGAGGTAGGTGTTATTATTATTCCCATTTGTAGATTGGGGAACTGAGGATGAGAAATGTTCAACAACTTGCCCAGGGTCACACAGCTAATAAATATCTAAAACAGGATTTGACCTCAGGTCTTCCAGACTCTCTGACTTCCTTCAAGGCCTAGTTCATGGGCTCCCTTATACCAGAAGCCTTTCTTGGTATGGCTAATAAGTATTATATTGAATTAAAAGTACTTCATAATGTACAAGGAACTATAGACATATATGGGTGCACTATTATTTCAATAACTGTCATTAGTATGAGTAACAGTTGGGCTACGTGTCTGATCAGTAGCAAAGGTCTCTAGGCTGATCAGAGCCCTGCAGAGAGGAGATTGTTACCACCAAAATTAAATCCTGGGGACTCCTTAGTCTTTGTCAAAAAGTTGAAAAGTTCCTTCCTTGAAGGTAAATTGAAATGTTTAGGTCCACAAGCCCTAAGTTCACATCTATCACCTATTTGGGAAAGAGTTCATGACTTGTACCCTAGCCACAGGCAGGACAGCTGCAGGCCCAGAATGGGAAGCTGCCTTGCTGGTATTTGAGGGTAGACATTCCCTGGCTCTCTGGCACCATTTGCAGCTGAGAACTCAACCAGTGGACCTAGGTTTTTAATCTCTCTAATTTCTGTGTTGTGATAGGTTTATTTGGCAGCAAGAACCTACTGCATGAACTTAGTGAGGGATATTTCTCCCATAACAATGACTTGTCTAAGCAGAGGCAGAATTTGAACACAGTTCTTTCTTCCACACTCAGCATTCTGCCATGATTTTTTGGATGCCCGTTTTACAGATAGGGAAATAGACTCTGACACTTTAACATGCCCAAGGGTCACACATTTGTAAGAGGAAGAGCCAGGACTAGAACCCAGGTTTTCTGATTTCATACTTATTTCACCATGGTTCCACTACATCACACTACAAGGTTCCTGACGAAGCCAATAAAATGTGTCTTCCTTTCCCTTCTTCCTGCTCCATTGCCCCCAAGCCTATGTCAACTTCCTGAAGGACCTTAGGATAATAGAATTTAGGGCTGAAAGAGACCTCTGAGGTTATCTAATTCAACCTTTCATTCAATCTTTTATTTATAAACTAAAACAGAGGAAAAGGGAAGCAGGTGGGGAATGACTTGTGAATTGTTGTAGCTTGCTAACTAAAGGCCTTGCTCATCTCAGGGGTATTTGCATTTTAACACAGGTCTCTTTGAAAACCTTTAAGACCCCAAAGAATATCAGGCCCAGTGACAAGTGTTGAAGAATTGGCCAGGGCACTTGCCTAGCAACCTCACAAAACATGTTCCCCAAATCCCTGGAGTATTATGAAACAGTCTGAGAGATTCTACAAAGGAAAAATTATAATAGCTGACAAGGACACATGGTGAACTTTATCCTCTGGGTCAGTCATCTATGATATGTGCAATCAGCCAGTGCAGGGAATCATGGGAGGTTAGTCAATCATATTACTAAAAAAAAAAAAAAAACAAACTGTCTTTTTACTCCACCATTTATTTGCAGGCCTGTGTATAAAATAACAGTTAACTTCTTAGGTTCTTTCAAACAAGAGAACAAATAAACATTTTGGATATCAAAAATGAGGATGGCTCCTTGGATAAGTACTAAAGGTCTAAAGATACCAGAGAGTAAAAATGTTAAAAGATTAATGAGGAAGTAAATATTCATGGACTCAGCTGGAAGACCAAGTCATCTCATGTCATCTTCTTGACAACCCTAGGGTTGTGAGGTCCTCAGAACAAGGATTATTGACCCCATTCTATAGGGAAGGATTCAAAAGACTTGCCCAGGATTACCCAGATGAAAACAGAGCTAAGATTCCAACCTAGATCTTCTGACTCCATGACTAACACAGTGCCTAGTAGTTAGTAGGCCCTTAAATGCTTATTGATTGATTGATAAACCCAATGTTCTTTCCACTATATATGATATAAATAATAGCCAGCATTTATGTACCACTTAAAGGTCTGCAAAGCACTTTGTATACATTAAGTCATTTGATCCTCACAACAGCCTTGGAAAGTACCTGCTATTGTTTCCTCCCATTTTACAGATGAGGAAATTGAGGCAGATGAAGTTAAGTGACTTACCTAAGGTGAAACAGCTAGTAAGTGTCTGAGGCCAAGTTTGAACTCTGTTCTTCCTGACTCCCAGTCCATTGACCCACCTAGCTACCTCATGAATATACATGGCTACTCTTTAATTATTATTTTACTACTGCTAGAAAGAAATTGTGTAGTTTATGGAAAAAAAAAACATTTATTCCCATGTTAGTGATATTGTGTTTTTTTCTTCTTTCCTCCTCTATTTTTCCTGGTACAGATTTTCTGCTCACCCTCATGTCCTCTGTTCTTCACAGACATGGATTAGGTTCGAATTCTTCCTCTGTGACCTTGGGCAAATCAGTTTCCTTCTCTAGACCCCAATTTTCTCATATATAAAATGAGGAGATTAGACAATAAGGTAAATTACTGCTAGAAATTCTCTGATCCTAGGACAGAATATCTGAAAGTGCTCTCCCAAAAGAACACTGGTGAGCAAGTGGGGACCAACTAATGGAAAAGGCAGGTGCTTACTCAGTAGAAGAAATATGCAGTCTACACAGGCTACCAGACTAATCTTCCTAAGCACAACTATGGCTGACTCACACCTTCTGTTCAAAACCTTTCTTCATAAAGCATTAAGATTGTTCTTGAAACAATTCCAGCCTCAAGCTTCTCACCCTTTTCCCCAATGTTAAGTAAGAAAGGTCATGTCAGTCTGGCGCATTTAATCCATTATATTCTTCTCCTTGGAGATGTCACGGATCCACATTTTGGGAAAGAAAATGGCAGTTGCTTACTTCAAACTAACCTAAAAATTAGCATTACATCCTAGACACTTCTGCTTCATAGGCTACCTCCTCTAGGAAGCCTCCTCCAATTCCCCAACCAAAATTGATCTTCCCTTCTTCAAATCTCACATTCAATCCAATCAAATCCAATTCACTTCATTTAGTTTCATTTTCATTCAATTCAATAAGGGACTGTAGCTGGAAATTTGCAAGCCTATTTTCTATATACAAATCCTTGCACAAGGCATTGTGCTAGGTTCTGGGGGTTCAGAGATAAAGATAAAACAATCTCTGCTCTTAAGTAACATATTTTACTTGAGGGTGGGACATAAATACATAAATCAGTAAATACTAGGTAATTTGAGGACAGAGACATTAATCAACTGAGAGAAATGGGGAAGGCTTGATGTCAGGAGGATGCTTTTAAGACGAATATTGATGGAAGATAACAACTCTAAGAAGATGAGAATGCATTCCAGGCATAGAGGGAGGTTAAATATTTGTACAAATGCATGGTGATAGAAGATGACTTATCCAGTTAAAGAATACTTATAGTTCATTTGGTTGTTTTCAGTCATGTCTAACTCTTTATGACCCCATTTGGAATTTTCTTGGCCAAGACACTGGAGTGGTTTGTCATTTCCTTCTCTAGTTCATTTTATAGACAGAAAACTGAAGCAAACAGGGGTTAAATGACATAAGCAGGGTCACTTGGCTAATTAAGTGTCTGAGGTCAGATTTGAACTCAGGAAGATGAGTCTTCCTGACTCCAGGCCCAGCACTCTACTATGCTATCTTGCTGCTCCCAATCTTGTAGTAGTCTGGCAAGACTCAAGAGGCTCACATACCAACTTTTTTTTGACCATTCTTATGTAATTAGTACATTTTACTTATTTTTTCATATAGTCACTCCTGTCTGGACTCATTCTCTGAACTTCTTACCTCCTCACCAGCCCCCTTCCATGCTGGAGAAACTTGGAGAAACACCAATCATGCTCTCTTCACATCTGGCTAGACTCACTCTCCCTTGACTTCTTCAGCTTCATGTCCCACCTCCTATTCTAGCTCCCCCTTCTGTGTTATTTTCCTCCATTAGAATGTAAGCTCTTAAGGGTAGGGATCACCTTGTTTCCTCATATCTGGATTCCCAGCAAGTGCTTGACATGTGATAAACACTTGATAAGTGTTCTATCTATCAATCCATCTATCTATGTATCTATCTTATTCATCTACTAGACTGAATCACCTTGGAAGCAAGAGCCGTGTCTTATATACTTTTCATGTCCCCCTCTCTCATGCGTGACATTAATTATATTAACCAGTATACTAATTAATAGATTAAGTCAGTTTTTGTTAAATCCTTGGTGAATGGAACTGATATGCCTAAATGTATTTAGAGAGTAACTTAAGATCATTTCTTCCTGATAAGAAGCTCTTCTGAGAAGTTTTGCTGAAGATCCTGAGAGTCTTACCTGTATCTTAGGACTAGGTGAGGTGATACAGAGGATAGAGCAGTGGGTCTAGAGTCAGGAAGACCTGATCTCAAATCTGGCTTTAGTTTATTACCAGTGTGACCTTGGGCAAGTCACTTAACTTCTGTCTGCCTTAGAATGAGGACTAGTCTTATAAGGACAAAATGAGATATTTGTAAAACACCTAACACAATGTCAGGAACATAGTAGAACCTAATAAAGCTTGTTTCCATCCATATAGTTATATGGTTCTTATCCAAGATCCTCAAAAAAAAAAAATGGGCCAAATTCAACAGTGTAACTAGAATCATTGACTCCCACATGAACAATTCAGAAAAGGCCCTTTAATAGGTCCCCAAATCACCAAAAGATAGGGAAGACAATACTTGCTTTAATGGAAAAAAAAAAAAAGTAGCCACCAGGGCTGAGACCCTTTGTTCTGTCTCTCACTTCATCTCTATTGTTTTTACTTTCCTTGCAGAGATCAGAGCCTCTAATTAATTAATTCTGAACAAGTTGAGGAAAGCAGCTATGTATAATGGAATGAGCCCAGCTCCAATCAGGAGACCTGGATTTGAGATCCATCCTTGTCACTAACTAGCTATGTGACCTTTGCCAAGACATATATCCCCTCTGGGCTTCAGTTTCCTCCTCTTTAAAATGAGTCTGGGGGGCAGCTAGGTGGCTCAATGGATAGAGCACCAGCCCTGGAATCAGGAGGAGCTGAGTTCAAATGTGACCTCAGACACATAACACTTCCTAGTTGTGTGACCCTGGGCAAGTCACTTAACCCCATTGCCTAGCCAAAAAAAAAAAAAAAGCATAAAGTAAAATGGGTCTGCTAGACTGGATACTCTGTAAGGTTCCACTCTCCTGCAGCTGACATCCTATGATCCTCTGGGGGTGCTTTCAAGAATTACATTGCTCTTAAGTCATAACCTGTGAGTCTGATAATAAGGACAGCCAAGAAGTTGCTGGATGTACTCCCTGGTGTCCAGTGTCTCCTCTTTCCTTGTCCTTTACTTCTGAGATTCTGAGACAAAGATACGAGGAATAAGTAAGGCAGCTTGATGCAGTGGAAACAGTTAAGACCAACACTAGAATTCTTCACACTTTAGAGTAAGGTCCTGAAGCTCACTTGAGATACGTTTTTTGTCTTTGAATCCTCAGCATCTAGGAAAGTGCCAGGCACTTGTTATTGTTGTTGTTCAGTTGTTTGTGTGACTCTCTGTGACCCCATTTGAGGTTTTCATGGCAAAGATACTGGAGTGGTTTGCCATTGCCTTCTCCAGCTCATTTTACAGATGAGGAAACTGAGGTAAACAGCATTAAGGGACTTGCCCACAGTCACACAGCTAGGAAGTGTCTGAGGCTAGATTTGAACTCAGGCCTTCCTGACAACTCCAGACCCAGCACTCTCTCCACTTCACCACCTAGCTGCCTGTAAAATAAAAGGCACTAAATAAATATTTGTTGGTTGATTGGTTGAATCAAACCTCACAAAAATGGCCCTTGAGTGATCAGCAAGAAAAGCCCTTGCAAATCAAAAATTTAAGACAAATTCCATTGTACAGTCTGGGCAGGGAGGAGGGGAGAGAGAAAGGGAGAGACAAAAACTCTGGGACACTGGATATGAGCTCACATGGGGCATGGAAGTCAGGAATTAGAATGAGAGAGAAGGAAGTACACACCATCTGGTACTTCCTATTTTAACTAATTATTCTTGCTAAGATCTAAGCTCAGTTGTTTCTATGCTTCTAAATGAGTATAAATACTGTTTAAATGCCCTCTAAATTTTAGCACTGTGGAATAAAGCTCGAATAATCCTGCCCTAGTTCCTAGGAAAGGAATTTAGGTTTGAATCTCTTTACTTTTCTGGGCCTCAGTTACTTCCTCAATCAAATAAAAGGATTGCACTAAATGATCTCTGGGATCTCTTCAAGTTCAAAATCCTATAAATTGGAGGAATCTGCCAGTTCTATGATGGGAGCTGTGCCCATTGAACAGAAACAACTGTTTCCTGTGTACTTCTTCTCCCTCCCCCCAACCACAATGATTTCAGTTGCTGCCCATAATCTTTCTCCATTTCATCAATTGCTTTTCATTTCCCTAGCAAAGGCTGATCTGAACTGATTCATTAAAAGGCAGAGACAGAGGAAATGCCCAAAGAGCAGACCATCAAGTTACATTTACTCTGGGACGTATAGAAGGGGACAAATTTACAACCTTCCCCATAATTAAAAGTGGTCTATTGGCAGCTAGATGGTGCAGTGGATAGAGCACTGGCCCTGGATTCAGGAAAACCTGAGTTCAAATCTGGCCTCAGACACTTGACACTTGCTAACTGTGTGACTCTGGGCAAGTTACTTCACCCCATCACCTTGCAAAAAGAAAAAAAAGTGGTCTACATGGCAACTAATGTCGTTATAAAAGAAAGGGGAAAGAAGAGGAAAGGAAGAGGCAGAGGCAGAGAGAGACAGAGACAGAAAAAGAAGAAAAGAGAGGAGGAGAGAAGCAGGGAGAAGAGAAAGTGAAGGATGAAAGAGACAGTGAGGGACAAAGAGAGAGATTAAGAAGGAGACAATAAGTGATCACTACATCGTTGCTGCTACTCCCAAAAATATGATTTTTTTTCAACCTGACAGTTTTCAGAATTTCCTGAAGGTTGAGAACCCCTGGTCCAGTGCAAGAACTCTCTCCCCTTCTTCCCCACCCCTCCCCACAAACCTTTGAGGGGAGAAGAAACTCACTGTAAGTGTGATCCTAGGTCAAAAGAGTGGGAAAGCACTCTGGACTTGGAAGAGTCTTTCCTCTTACACATTCACACCTTCAAGAAACTGAGAACTGACAGGTTGAAAAAAGCATATTCTTGGAAATAGAGTAGCTGCAGTGAGGTAGTGATGGTTTCTTTCCATCTTCTCATTCTGTCTCTTTCTCTGTCTCCTCCTCCTCTCTCTCTCTCTATCTCTCTCTCTCCTCCTCCTCCTCCTTCTTTCTTTCTCCTTTCCTCTTCTCTCTCTTTTTTTCTCCTCCTCCTTCTCTTCCTCCTCCTTCTACTACTCCCCTCCTCCTCCTCCTTTTATTTTGTGTCTCTCTTTTGGGGTGTGGGAAATAAGAGGGCAGGTTTTTGTACTAGACCAGGAATGCCTTAGAGAGTACTACCAACCTAAGAGACAAATTCATATAACCAGAGAATAAGAGAAGCTTGTCAAGAGGGTATGGCAATATGTGACACATAACTGCAGCATTCTGTTGAAAGTAATCTCTTTATTTTTTTCTTATGTGTGTATGCATGATAAACTCTAGAATTTATTTCCTTTCAAATTGACTGGGAGATAGGAAAAGGTTTACCAAAAGCCAAAGTATACAGGCTGGGAAAATTGAGAACCCTTCATGCTAGATATTATACTTGATAATGGGTATACAAGGAAAAAATAGTTGTCCTCTAAGAGCTTACATGCTGGGAAGGGAATACAACATTTAACAAAATAAATACAATTTAATTTGAGAATGCAGACAGAACTATCAATCAGAGAGCATAACAAAGACTTCCTGTAAAGGATGACAACTGAACTGAATCTTTCAGGAAGCTGAAGACGTTAGTCTTTTGGTCTAAGAGACCAATGAAAGCTAATAATAATAGAATTCTGGGTTTGAAGTCAAGAAAACATCAGTTCAAATTTTGCCTTCGATATGTAAGAGTTGTGTGACCTTGGGCATGTCACTGAACTTCTCTGGATCTCATTTTCCTTACCTATAAAATGAGAGGGTTGGACTCTATGGACTCAAAAGTCCCTTCCAGATCTTTATCTACGATCCTAAGCAAGGAGGGAGTGCATTCCAGGAATGGAGGACAATCTATGCAAAAGCAGGAGAGTAAATGCTGAGTCTACAGAAGATCTAGTGCACCAGGATTGTGGGAGGAGTAATATGAAGTAATTCTGGAAAGGCAGGTCAGAGTCAAAGTATGATGGGAAATAATGGTTCTAATTACCACATCTCGTCCATTTAGAGCAGTGGGCTTAATGACTTTCTTGTTCCTCTTCTTGCCACCGATACAGTGATAGTTTAGCCAGTATTCAAATAATAAGGACAGTACAATTTACTAGATTTAAAACAATAATAACAGCAAGTTTTCCATGGCAAAGGAGTAGCTCAGAGACGATAGTAAGTGCCAGAGTTCAGAAGGAGGACAGTTGATTGTGGGCTAGGACAGCTGAGAAGGACTTCCTAGGAGAGGTGGAATTAAGATGGATAGAAAAGTATTTAATGTTTATTGATTGATTGATTGATGAGTAGAACTAGACTGATAGCTGTTCTCCAAATAGCATTCCATTTCTGGCTTCCATATATTTGTACCAGCCATCTGCCATGGCTAGAATGCACTTCACTGTATCTCTGTCACTCAGAATCCATGTCTTCCTTGAAGACTTAGCTCAGGTACCACCTCCTCTATAAAGCCTTTTCCTGATCCCTCTTTTTAACTAATGTTCTCTCCTTCCTCATATTTCCTTGTATCACACTTATCTGTGTTCACGTTGAAAGGTAATGTGTTGAAGTAGCAGAGAAAGAGTTTACCTCAGAGTCAGGACGACTTGGGTTCAGATCCAGCTTTTGATATACTAGGTGTTTGACCCTGGACAAATCACTTACCCTCTCAGTGCTCCCAGGCAACTCTTTAAAACTATAAATTGAAAAGTAAGTTGCTGGTTTGTTTTGATAGAGTTTTTTCACTAGGTATTCCTTGCATCAATGAAGTCACCAGCCTGGACCTCTGCCCCACCATCCCACTATGTATCTATTTCATCCCTCCCTTAGAACATAAGCTCCTTTAGGACAGAGTCTATTTGTCTTTTGTTCTCGCATTCCCAGTAATAGAAATCATTCTCCTGCTCTTCATCTCAATTTCCCCATCTGTGAAAATACGGTTATAAATTAGTTGATCTAATTTGCTCTCTTTCCACTGTAGCATCCTATGTCTTTTAAGTTCTATGCAGTCACAATAAGGTCCCAATATGCTTTGGGAATCATCGAGGAGGACTGGCGGAAGTGTTCATCTTGTCTCCTCCTGGGAAGACAGCTGTCAGCCAAATTACAAAGTTCCCTTTCCCTTAGTGGCATTTACACTTTTCAAATATTTGAAGTCTAATCATCTCACTTAGTCATCGTTGATCTAAGCTGGGCATATTTCGTCCTTTTAATCACTCTTCATAAATCATTTCCCGCCTCCACCCCCATTATCTCGATTGCTGGTTGGTGCTGCTCTTCTTCAGGCTTTACCTACCTTAGAAAGAGTTTCATCCACCATTCAGGAAATGTTTACCATACACCAGCTCTCTGCAGGGCACTTGGAGAGGTAGATCTAGAAGTATGAGGTACTGTCTTTGCCTTGAGAAGTTTGTAATTTAAATGGAGAACTAAAGTAAACAAATGTGATAACTCAAGATTAATGGTCATTGAGCAATCAACAAGCAATTATTAAATGCCTACTATGTGCAAGGCACTGTGCTAGATGCTAGAGATAAAAAGATGAAAGTGAAAACAATCCCAGCCATCAAGGACCTTATAGTCTTCCCTATAGTAGACATGTACATATACAAATACAAGGGGATTTGAGTGGGGGAGAAGATTCTGGTAGTTTAGGGCAAATGGAAAGTGGGGAGGAAATTAGGAAAGGCCTCACAAAGAAGATGGCACTTTAGCTGAGCCTGGGAGGCATTGAGGGACTCTGAGAGAGAAGAGAAAAGAGACTATGATAGGCATGAAGGACAGCCAGCGCAGAGACATAGAGACATGAGTGAATGGCTATGTATGAAAAAATTTGACGAAGGATCATAGGGTTTATAGCTGTAAAGGACTTTAGAGCTCATATAGTTCAATCTCTTCATTTCATAGTTGAGGAAACTGAGGCCCAAGGTCATAAAAGCTAGTCAATGACACAACTGTGGCTTGATCTCAGGTCCTCTGAGTCCAAATCATAATATAGGGCATGCTCTGAAGCTACTATCCCAACTCGCAGTTGCGGTGTTGAGCTGGATCCCCAGTTTGTGGTTACTAAATCCCCTCATGGCTCTAGAGTGAGCCTGGGGTAGGGGTGGGGAGGCCACAAAAAGAAGGGTTGTTTTTCTAATGGTATAATTCACAAGCCCCCACCTGTGTGTTACCTGCCATAATTATCAGTGGACTATCAATTAGCCAGTTTTAATTAGCCTTATTAAAAAGATAGTTATTAAAGTGGTATAGTAGAAACAGTTTGTATAAAACATTACCTCTCAAAAAAAAAAAAGTCTGTGATACACTCTCCCACAAGTATATAAAGAGTTCAGGGGAAAGTAGACACAGGCTTAGAGATCACGTGTTGCACAGAGGTAACTCTTAACTCCTGGAAGGCCTTTTATGGGAGTTCTCAAAATGTTCACCTTAGACACGATCCAGCTTTTCTGCCGGGCTCTTTACAGAGCTTAGAATCTGTACCCAATCTGTCTTTGTCCAAACACAAGTTACAACAGCTGTTCCAGGGATGCTGTCAGGATGGAATGGGAATATGAAAAGCCCTCTGGACTGTCAAAGTTCCCAAGGTCAAGGTCAAGTTCTCTGGTCAAGGAGGCTGGAAGGGAGGAGATGAAACCAAGACCAAGATTGAAGCTTGGGGCTCTGCTCCTCCCTCCCAGGTGATCTCTTCTCTGATCGTTAGCCAGAATATTCTCTGTTTAAATAAACCTCTCCTTGCTTGTTGCTCACTGGAGTATGAATCTCCTTTGTTCTGAACTAGCTCCTTACTTTTATACAAGCTCCATAGGGCATGACCACATCCCTCAGCCAATCTGAACATATTTCCTATACAAATCCCTTCTAGTTCATCTAATAGTTTATCAAAGAC
This sequence comes from Vombatus ursinus, assembly GCF_900497805.2. Taxonomy (NCBI): domain Eukaryota; kingdom Metazoa; phylum Chordata; class Mammalia; order Diprotodontia; family Vombatidae; genus Vombatus; species Vombatus ursinus. The sequence continues at coordinate 2,698,283 of NW_020948840.1, read as the reverse complement.
ATTGAAACTGATCAAGGCCTTTTGATACTTAGTTGCAACGCCTTTGACTAATTCGATTCAATAAAGATATGCTAAGGTATATCTAAGAATATCTAAGATATAAAAAGGTAAGGTTTGATGTGGAATAATTTGATTGATTTACTCAACCAACCCTCACATTACAATAGTATCATAGGATAATAACCATTCACATTTCTAAAATACTTTCCTCCTGACATGTATATTAAAGTAACAGGATCAGTACCTGACACGTTCTAGAATGAATTTTTTATTTCCCACCTAGGAAAGTTTGGAACAAAGGCTCCTCCAAACTCATGACTCTGGGAATGAAAGCTTGAACTCAGCCCCTCTCTCTATAGCTGCATGGTCCTGGGGCTGATGGCTTCAGTGACGGACTGAATCTGTCTAGGAGTGATCATTTCCTGAGCTCATCTCCATTATGCCCAGTATCTGCCTAGTCCCGTCTCTCTCTGTCCCATCTTTCTCATACACTCTTTCCGTGTTGTCCAGGCTCACCTCTCTGTTCCTTGTGTCAATTATTCCTTCTTTGAATACAGGAGTGTGCTAGAGTCAGCTGGAACCAATTCAAGAGAGCCAATAGATAAATTTTTCAATGCAAGAATTAAGATCTTGGAAATCAGCAAATGTGACAAATCAGGGCTTGATTTGTGGACTTGTTGATTGTCTAGGCTTAAGAAACTGAGGAAGAAAATGTTAATAATGAAGATTAAACATAAAGGTGTGTTTGTTTTTGAAGCAGCAGTTGTTAAACATTTACCAACACACCCCTGCTTACATGGTAGTAAAACATTTCTTCCCCAGACACTTCACGGAGGGGAAGGCTAGATCCTTGGTCACTGATTGAGAAAACTTCTTCCCCTAGACATTACCCTAAAAGGATAATATCAGCACTTTTCAATCACTAATAGAAACAAACAATAACTTTTTCATATCCCCTATGCAAAGCAATGGAGGGAAAGAAACTGTACACAGGCCAAGACAACACCCTAAGGATCTGTTGGCTGTTTAAGATTTATATTGAAATGTTGAGGATAATCTCTGATCAATTTCATGAACTCTCCAATCAACTTTTTTGAAACTACAAGGCATGAATTTTTTTGTTTTGGAGGGAGCCAGTGTCCACTTTCCACTTTCCAATGGAACATGAGTTTGAGTACTGTCACTTTAATGAGAGGATACAGAGAACCACTCTGATTGGTTTCTGACTTTGATGCCTCCTAGATACTGGCCATTGTGAGTCAAGGGTATAGACTTGTATTAGAAAAGCTGCCACTCCCCACTGGTCTATAAAAATAAGTTGATAGTGCTTTTTTTTTTTCTCCCCTTGAATTTCCAGACTGGAGTACAGTAAAGAGGACTTCTTTCTTTGGGTGGGAAATTTTTCCCCCACCTCTCATTTTCAGAATCAGTGATGGTGGCTTATATCAAAAGCACATGGCAATGGGAGACATGTTTGCATGTAACCTGAGCAAGAGATACAATTCTTGAACCCCCCAGACTGGCCCTGGCCTGGACCCTTAGACTGACCCTTTAAAAGATACTATTCCCTAAATTTATCCCTAGCCCTCTAGCCCCACATCTGTTCCTCAAAGAAAGCTATCACGCAACTATTTTGAGCTTATCCATACATTAATTTTAATATATATATATAACATAGTAAAAAAAGTAGAAATATAAATAAAATTTAAATTTTTTAAAAGGGAAGGGGAAGAGGGAAAAAATAAGATGGTAATCATAATTTTGTTACTAAAAAAAGAATGAGAGACAGAGAGAGAGAAAATAACTACCACTTGGACCAGATTCTAAATGAAAAATAGGAAGGAAGGAGGGAAGGAAGGAAGGTAGAGAGTGAGAGATGAAGGAAGAGAAGGAAGAGAGGAAAAGAGAAAGAGGAGGGAGGAAGAAGATAAGCTCCTAAAATTGAAATAAACCCAATTAAAAATCCAAATGCAAGGTGTTCTTTAAAGCAATCTTGGATCATTAATGGAAACTGCATTCTGAATAAAATAAGCAGTCAACCAAAAGTTGAATTAAAAATAGAGCCTAGATAAAATTTTGCAACAGAGTTTCCCAAAAAAGGACAAAATATAGAGGAAAAGATTTTGACTAGCAGCAATGAGTCCAATGGGAGCTTCCCATTGGACCAGTAGAGAACCTCCAAAGTGCTGAACAAAGAAGCAGATGACCTCAGATTGAGGTGGCAATCACAACTATGGCAAAGATGTCTGGGCCCAACGTATGGATACTCATTGGATGAAAACAGTTCCATTTCCCCTGAAATTATTTCCCCATGGCACAGGTAGGGATGGGGGTATAGAGATTTCTGAGAAGGTACAATTTAAATAGAGCGAAGCTAAGATTCATGATCCCCTTGGGAGACCTGAGGGTTATCTGAGAACTCAGTGACCATGCCCAGGTACTCAGAAGTACCTTATCTTCTCTGAGGCCTTATGGACTAAGAAGAGAAAACATCTAATTTGCAGCAGAGCTGTGAAGAATACTTAATGATAGCATCGTAGATGCAGATGCTACATAGGTTAAGTTTCCCAGTCCTCCATCTGGCTTCAAAGGAACATTGCCCTACTATATCAGAGCTGTGAGTCTTGGAGAAATTCATTTTCCAAACTACTCTGCTGGGGAAGGAAAATGAGATTAAACTCATTCTTGAAATGTTGACTGATATTATTTCTGTGCATTACTATTCATTTCTTGCCCAATTAAATATTTTACTCTTTCAATGCTGTTCCTTGCCTGAGTCTGTTAGTATGATGAACAACTGAATACCAAGGCCCATGTAATTTCAGAATTTCCATTTTCTAACTAGATGAGGGCAAAGCAAGCCATATGGTTAAATTACTCTTAAAAATAACCACAGTTTGAACTCAAGTCCATGAGAATTTAGAGCTGGTTGAACCAATGGAGTACATTGGTCTTAGAACAGACCTTAAAAATCATTTAGCTCAGTCATTGTTTCATAGACTCCTCCTACAACATCTCCAGTAAGTAGTCTTCGGGGTCCTCATTGAAGGCCTCTCTATGGACAAGTAAGCTATCATAGAATCTTGGGGTTGAAAGGGACCACAAAGGCCACCTAGCCCCTTTCATGCCTGAATGAAAATCTCCACAATATAACCAACAAAGGTTCATCACCCAGCAAAGACCTCTAGTCAGAGGGAATTCACTAATTCCAGAGCATGGGTTCTTAACCTAGAAACCATAGACTCCCATGAGTCCAACAACTCGGGTGGGAAGAAATTTACATCTTTATTTTCACTAACCTCCAACTGAAATTTGGCATTTCTTTTAATTTTGAGTCAATGTAGATAACAAATATTATTCTGAAAAATCCCTAGATTTTCACTAGCCTACTAAAAGGGTCCATGACACAGAAAAAGGATAAGGATCCCTTATCTAGAGGCACCTCATTCCACTTTTGGATAGCTTTAAGTATTAGTAAGTCTTTCCTAATCAGGAAAATATATATATATATATATTTATATATAAAAAGTATTTTACTTGTTATTTAAGTATTTTTTTTTACTTTAAATTCACTTTTTAAATATCAAGCCTAAATCTGTCCATCTACAACTTTTACCCATTTCTTCTAGCTCAGACCCATATTGCCCCTAAGTCTTCTCTTCTCCAGGCAAAACATCACCATTCTCTTCAAAGGATCTTTGTACAGCATTTTCTCCAAACCTTTGACTGTTCTGGTAGTCCTCCTGTGGACACTTTAGATTATCAATAGCCTTCCTAAAGTGTGGTACCCAGAACTGAACACAAGACTCCAAATGTGATAAAACTTGAGTCAAATATGGCAAAACTGTCACCTCCTTATTCTGCACACTATGCCTTTCTTAATGTGAAATTACCTGTTTTGAGTTGATGCTAACGGTCTTGTTGCCCACTGTAACCCCAAATCTTTTTCCACACAGCCGCTGTGGATACAATATTTTTGGTATGGTCTCATCAGGGAAGAATGCAGTGGGGCTATCATTTCCTGTCTTCAGGATACCAGACGCCTATTAACAGAGTCTAACATGGTATAAGCTTCTTTTGGCTGCTACATCACATTGTTGACATACTGAGTTTGCAATCCACTAAAATCCCAGGACCTTTCTACATGAACTGCTATTGATGTATATCTCTCCCACTTCATATTTGTGCAGTGATTTGAGCTCATATACAAAGTATTTTTATGTATGTTTTACAGAAGCATAAAATATTTTACTCTTATCCCTATTTTATTTCGTTCTTACTCAATTTGTCCCCTGCATTATTCTAGCCTATTTAAATTGTTTCAGATTCCCATTTGTTCATCCAACCCATTGACTCCCTTTTCCTGCTTTGTTTCATGTGCGTGTTCAATGTCTGTGACAACTATGTATTTGTCTAAGTCATTTATATAAATGGTGAGTTGCAAAAGAGGAGGCAAAGACCCCTGGACATCAGCTCTGTGGAACACTGGGAAGGGAGGAACATGGTGGGACTGAGTTCAGGAAGAACTGATCTGGCATTTTTCTTCCCCAGGGAGAAAAGGTGGCTCTGTTGGTTTCAAATGTTAACTCATTATTCTTGCTAACTAAGTGCTTCGTTTAATTGTTGCTATCTTGCTACTAAGGGAATTGTCATTTCTTTAGGTGTAGGGATATACTGGAACCAATGATAATATTCAAACAAAACAAACCCACAAATTGGCCAAGTTTGAGAGCGTACATCTCAATCTCACCTCTTTTTCAGGTACTGAGTCAATGATTCATCTTTGGTTCTCTGGAATTACCATTGACGTTGGAATTACCAGAATTGTGAAGTATTTCAAATTAGTTTTTCTTAATGATGTGACTGCTGTGTAAATTGTTGTGGTTCTTAGAAAGTATTTAAGTTTCTCATGCTATTTGGGGGATAAGACAGAAAGATGTGGGCTAGACAATAGTGTTATAACTGACTCTAATGCTTAGCACAGTACCTAGTACATAGAAGGCCTTTAATAAATGCTAGTTGATCAATTGACATTTATATTAGGTTGAAAAGCAATTTAAATATATTATTACATTTGATTTTCACAACAACTCAAAGAAAAATGAATGATAGAGAATGATTTCATTGGTATTAGGAACTCCCACATGAGGAAATTCTCTCCACCAGTGTAGGTAGGTTAGCAACTCCTCTGCAACTGGTTTACCTAAGGTCATACAACTAATGTGTGTCAGAGAGGGGACTTTAACCCATCTCTTCCCAGCTCCCTCTCTTTCCACTAAGCCAGACTGCCTTTAACAAGCTAAATACTTCAGGCAGGTGGCACAGTGGATAGAGTGCCAGGACTGGAGTCAGGAACACTAATCTTCATGAGTTCAAATCTGGCCTGAGACACTTACTGCCTGTGTGACCCTGGGCAAGTCACTTAACCCTGTTTGCCTCAGTTTCCTTATCTGTAAAATGAGTTGGAGAAGGAATGGCAAACCACTCCAGTATCTTTGCCAAGAAAATCTCAAATGGAGTCATGAAGAGTCAGACACAACTGAAAAAATGAGTGAACAACAATAACAACAGCAACAATTATTATCTCCATTTTACAGTTGAGGAAACTGAGGCTCTGTAAGATTAGGTCACACAGCTAGTAATTGTCAGAAGCTATATAGAGAGGCGTTGTGCTCTACCAATTAGCCAATCTACCAATAACATTTATTTAGCATCTACTATGTGCCAGGCCCTGTTCCACACCCTATGGATACAAAAACAAAAAGGAAATGGTCCCTGATATTAGGAATCTTATATTCTTTTGGAGATGACAATGCATATATTTATAAGTAGATAAAATATTTACATATTAAGTACAAGATAATTTTAGGGGTTCAAACACGTAGCTGGAGGAGATCAAGAAAGGTCTTACAAACAAGAAGGTGTTTGAGCTGAGTTTTGCAAGAAACCAAAGATTTGGGGTAAGAAGCCCCAGATTTGGAGCCAGAGGACTTGGATTTGAAAGGCAGTTCTATTACTAACTCCCTATGTGGCCTTGGACAGATTCCATCACTCCTCTGGGCCTTCATTCCCTCATCTGCAAAATGGGAGAGCAAGACTAGTGTTCAGCATGTAATGTGAGAGATTTGGACTGGTGGCTCTTGAAGGCCCTTCTGGCTTTAGGGTCTGTTATTATGATCATCTTCTCAGTTGTGCCAAGTTAGCATCCAGTTCACAGGAAAAAAGTACAAATCCAGCAGGAGGCAAGTTTTTATCCTGTCTTCAAAGGCCCTCACTTGTGGCCTCAGTGACTAAGGAGGATCAAGGAAAAAAGTTAACTCAGTGTCTAAAATTCATTTTTTAATATGTTCCCCATGAGGGGATATTTTCTCATTTTGCTGCTGGGCCCGCTGAGGTTCAGAAAGGCTAATGTATTAATTTAACGGCATACAGCATATTAGACAAAGAATAAATAAAACAATCCAATTTTCCTAAGACCACAGCCTTGTGTGTCCTATAGGATCAAATAAGGGAATAAGTATTTATATAGCTTGTGAGGCAAGATTTGAACTCGAGTCTTCCTAATTCCAAGCTCAGGTCTCTATCTATCACTTAGCTGGAGTAAATCTTAAATCACTATGTAAATGCTAACTATTACTATTATTGTTATCATTATTGTTACTATAATCACTATAGCATTGCTACATTATAACTCAAGTTTTTATAGTACTTTAAAGTTTACAAAGTGCCATGCCTGGAATGCCCTCCTTTCTAGCTTCCCTGGCTTCCTAAAAGTCTCAGCTAAAGTCTTACTTTCTACAAGAATCCTTTCCCAGTCCCCATTAATACTAGTGCCTTCCTTCTAAAATCACATCCAAGTTACACTGTATCAAGGAGCGGCTATGTAGTGTGGTGGATAGATAGCAGGGACAAGAATGAGGAAGATCTAAGTTCAAATCCAGCCTCAGACACTCACTAGCTGTGTGACCTTGGGCAAGTCATTTAACTGCTCTTTGTCTCAGTTTCTCCACCTGTAAAATGGAGATAACAACAGCACCTACCTCCCAGAGGTATAAATCTACCTCTCAGAGAAGTAGTGAGGATCAAATGAGATAATAATTGTAAGATGCTTAGCACAGTGCCTGGTACATGGTAAGTGCTATATAAATGTTAGTTATTAATATTATTAACTTCTCTTTGTCTCAGTTTCCCCATCTGTAAAATGGGGATATAGATTTCCTTTCTCTTCCTTCCTTTTCCCTTGCCTTCCCTTCTTTCTCCTTCTCCTTCCCTCCTCTCCCTTTCTTCTTCCCTCCCCTACCATCCCTTCTATTCCCTTTCCCTTTCCTTTCCATTCCTATCCTTTATTAGTCATTGTGAAATAATGGAAAGGGTCCCTGACTTAAAGTCAGGCAATTGGGATCTGATTCCCAGGTTTGACACTTACTAGCTCAATGACCATGACCAGGTTGCTTTGCTTCTTTGACCCTCAGTTTCCTCCTGTATAAAATGGAAATAATAGTAGATGCATTGTTTACCCCACCATTTTCTCCTCTATAAAATTCCCTGGGTAATTCTGCATTATAATAACTCATTAATTTAAGTGACTAAGTATATGGAATATTCACTTGGCCAATTATATATTTTTTTTCAACACTGATCTCTGTGCATGGTTTTATGCTGCCCACAGCCAAACGATGATGCTTATTAACTGTACCTATGGGAAGATTTCTGAAGCCTTCAGAAAAGGTATTTTGGTGTGGATGCAGGACATCTGGAGTTATAGTCCTATTTCCGTAAAATGGCAGGGTGGGGTGGGGTGAAGGGAAATAACGATAGCTCATATTTCTATATTTCCTTAAGGTTTACAAAGTACTTTCCACACAACATCCCTATTAAGATGGTAATAGAAGTCTCACTAGTCCCATTTTAAAGATGAGAAAACAGAGGTCCAAAGAAAGAAATGACAGCCAGTAAGTAAGTGCTGGAGTCAGGTTTCATCCAGAATTAATGAGCCATGAGTTTGTGAATGCTACTGAACAATGACAAAAGGACTACTGTCCTCTTACATGAGAAGGGGTAGACCTCATTGGCCAATAATGGTCATTGACCAGTCATAACCAAGTCATTGATAAATAAGGAATCTTTACATTTATACAGCTTTTTCATGTCCATTGACTCCTATGATCCTTGAAACAATTCTAAAAGGCAACTATTATGCCCATTTGACATATGGGAAAGCTGAGGCTCAGAGGTCACCCAACAAGTTACAAGCAGAACTCAGGTTCCCTACCACCTAGTCCAAGGCTCTTTAGAAATTGTTTGGTTTCAGAACAGACTTGTTTTTATTTTAGGAGCTGGCACAAAGTTGGCCCAGGAAAGTAACAGCAATTATCATTTTTCTTCCTCTCCGATAATGTTGCTATCTTTAGGAAACTAATTACTAATAGGGTTTGATAAGCAGCCAGCATAATTAACAGGGTAAACTATCTTTAACTACTTATTCTGCCCAATTAGCAGTTGGATGCTGTGAGCAACAAAGTTTGGGAAGCTTCTTTCTTACAGATGTTCAAGGGAACAGGGCATGGGGCAGCCTGAGTGAAGAAGCCTCTTGGTGCAGTTGGCAGGCAAGGTCTGTTATGAGTTATGGCAGCTCCAGGCTCACTGAGCTGGCAGAGACAGGGCTCTTGGAGTAAGAGCACAAGTGCGTGTATGAGGGGATAAGAAGCAAGAGGAGAAAGAGGCTTGTGGAGGAGAACAAGGAGTATTAGGAGCTCATGGAGATCAATGGAAGAGACAAAAAAGGCTGTAGGGGGGCACAGGGGGTAGTAGGAGCTTATGGGGATCATGAGGGTAGATGAAGGTGCTTGTGGGTGTGTGTGCGTGTAAATTTTTCCCCAATTACAAGTTAAAACAATTTTTTTAACATTTGGGGTTTTGTGAAGTTTTGAGTTCCAAATTCTATTCCTCCCTCTTTCCCTCCCCTCCTTCCTCCTTGAGATGGCAAGCAATCAGACATAAGTTATACATGTCCAATCATGTAAAATATTTCTATATTCATCATTTTGTATAAGAAAACTCAAATAAAAGAAAAAGAATGAAAGAAAGAAAATGAAATATAGCATGCTTCAATCTGTATTCAAACAACATCAGTTCTTTTTCAGGAGGCAGATAGTATGCTTTATCATTAGTACTTGGGGATTATCTTGGATCATTGTATTGCTGAGAATAGCTAAGTCATTTACAGTTTTTCATGGTACAATATGTTGCTGTGCACAATGTTCTCTTGTTTCTGTTCACTTCACTTTTCGTCAGTTCATGTGAAGAAGAAGATGCTTATGGAAAATATTGAAGGAAAGAATGAGTTTGGGGAAGGGATGGTGTTAATGAGGGAAAGAGGGAGCTTATGGAGAAGAATGAAGGTTGGTAGGAGTTTCTGAGGGTCAGTAGGGAAGGAGAGAAGGGCCATTCAACAATTCAATTCTGAAAATCAGAGGCTTACATTCTACTGGAGTGGGTGGGAGAGAGAATAAAGCATGTTCATAACATCTAATGCAAAAAAAAATTGAAATGCAAGAGGACATTGACAACTGGACAGATAAAAGAAGACTTTACAAAATAGGAGGTGACATTTGTCCTGAAACTTGAAGACAGAGGAAGATTCAGAAAGGTAATGAGGAAAGGAGTACATTCCAAGAGAACAACTTTGAGCAAAAGTTCTGTGAAGAGGTTTAGGAGGTCATCAATAAGCAGATGCCTTCCCCTCCAATTCCCCTCCCCTCACCCTACCATTGGCTTATGATGTGCTTTGCATTCCACCTGGGACTAAGTGTGCTTGGGGAAGACAGACTTTTTTCCAAAACAATTCCCTGAGTAGAGACATGAAAATTTTGTTTTTAGCTTTCACTATCATTTGGGATCCCAAATTTTCAAAGTTGAAAGAGATCCTTAGTGACTGCTTTGTACAACTCACATTTTGAGTGTAACAAAACTCTGGACTTTACTCCCTCAACCCACATGGGCTCTAGCAGTTTTGATCCCCAGAATGTGACTGGTTACATCTCCTTCTCAGGGCTCAAAGACTACCCCGGAGAGATAACAAGGATCTTCCAATGCCATTAGCTCAAGCTCCCATTCCAGTGTGTTTTCCCCAGTATTAATAGCCAGTTTTTACTGCACCAGTTTAATTTTACCAGTTGATATCACCTCAATACCATTAATAAGCAATTAATATCAATTTCCTCTAACAAAGGAACATTTACTAAAAAGTTATGGCAAGACCCATAGTACAAAAACTTCCCCTCAAGCTAAGACATACTCTTTCCTCTATAAATTGGTACCTGGGAAGATTGGGCTGAAATTTAAAGCGATTGCCACTAAATATTAGCTCAACTTCTAGGTATAGCATAGTCATTAGAAGAGTCACTCTATTGTTTGTAAGACTTGTTGTCTTGGTTGCTGGACTAGGTCCCGTAGGGCATTTGTTTGGGCTACACTCCTCTCTGAGCTCACTGGAAAACAAACTCTGATATGAACTCCAATTTCTGGACTTTTTATGGTTCTTCCTACATTTCAGAACCCAGATAGTTGTCACCTAGTTTCCACCTCCTACATTCATTCACCTAAAAGTAGGGGAAAATGAAACACAAGACAAAATTCAGCAACACTTTGTGTTCAAGGTCACAGGGTGGCCTGAGTGCAGACCGCCCTATGATTATCTCCCCACATGAAAGCTTATAACGTTTTTTTCCTTGATCGACATCAGGAGAAAAGATTGGATTTCTTTTTTTAAATTTATTTTATTTTTAATTTATGGAATAAAACAAGAATTTCCAAATCATAGTATAATAACAAAGATGATTGTACATGAAACTGCAAATCTATTATGTACAATTTGCTATTCCTTTTAAATATATAATAAGGTTATCATATAAATTCCTTTTTTTCTTCCCTCCTCCTCTTGCCCCAGAGATGGCTACCATTAAGCACAAATGGGTATGTATAGGTAAAATTATTCTATATATACTCCTATTTATCAGTTCTTCCTCTGGATACAGATAGTGTCTTTCTTCATATGTCCTTTATAATTAATTCAGGTATTTATAATAGTCAAGATGACTTATTCACTTAAAGTTTATTCTTAAAACAATATTGCTACTTGTAAACATTTTAGAATATAAAGGTTCTTTTCCTTTTTCCCAATCATCTTTGAGTACAGAGGCAGTTTAATAAGTCTTTGGGCATGATTCCTGATTGCTCTCCAAAATAGTTGGATCAGTTCACAATTTCACCACTGGGGCCTTTTATATACCCTCCCAAGTCTGGCTCACCAATTAAAAAGCACCTATAGTAATCAGACAGGAAACATTCACAGAATACCCAGGCATGCTCTGAAATGGGGACAAGGTTCATTCATTGAAAATTATCACACATTTCCAGAAGCAGCCTTGTAAAGTATTCATATGAGTTAGCATCAGGCAGAGGACATAGTACATACTCAAAAGACTGGGCCCCTATTGGCCGGATTCCTGTTATATGAGCAAGAATTTCCTCTACAATGTATGTGAGGAGGGGTCATTGCCTTTATCTAAGGACTTACAATGGGGCAATGACGAAAATGCCATCTGTGCCCCTAAGGTTCTCGATTATTTCGGCCAAGACTTTATAATCTTTAGCAAAACAAATTTAAATAAATAAACCAATAATGGACACACACTCAATGCATGCATGAGTGCCTATGCACACTGACAATTTTATTGCTGTCCTTAGCTTAGTTTTCCTTGCCAATGTCTATTTGCTCTGAGTCTCAGCACCCCTAACACTATTCTTACAATGTAGTGCCACACTTTTGTATTCATCCTGTTACTTGCCTTTGCTTCCATTTTCCATACATAACTTTTTAAAATCTAAGTTAGTCAATGAGTTCTTTGAACCCATATCCACAATGTTCTGTTTAGGTGATTCTTGTTTTTCCTCCTCATGGGAATTGTTTCTCTTTGTATCTTCAAATTTTCACTCTTAGTTTTCTTTCTGTTTCCCATTCTAATTAGGATGGCTTCTGTTGAAGTTCCATCTTGTAAAGGCAATCATTGCCTCCTGCTCTAGCAAGAAGAGTCTAAGAAGCTTCCTATCTATATGCAGATTTCAAAGTCCTATTTCCTCTAGCATTCAGTAGAGATGTTTGTTTCCTAGTTACTTACCTGTCTCTGAAACATTGCTATGCTGTAATGTTCAGTTTCCATTCATTCCTTAGGTCCAAGTCATCTCCCATATTCTCTATCTTTAATGTCCAACTTTGGCATTCGGTCTCCCAATCCTGAATTCTATTCTTGTTTTGCTGATTCCACTGATGCCCAGAAGAAATTGGGAATAATGGGGTGGGGAGGGGCCCTTTCCTACCATTATGTTCTCCAGTTCCCTATGCCCTGTGGACCAAGAAACTATAGCCACTATGAATGCTATAGAAATAGGTCTTTTAGCAACCCTATTATATATCTCCTGATTCTTCCCACAACCATCTATGAAGGCAAAGGTAAGAGCTTGGGCTGTCATTAATCACGTACACCAGGTAGGTTTCCAGAGATGGGGAGGGGAGAGGCTTCCCCCACTTAATTATCAGGGATCCTGTTATTTGAGACATAGTGTTAATGCCAAAAGTCCAATCAAGACTCAATAAAAGAACAATCCTAAGAGATATTTATAAAAGGTGACCATCTCTGTGTTCCAGTTAGATCATGAGTGGTGCCAATAAGGCTTATTCTTGTCATGTTAAGATATTGGTAGCAATTCATCATCACTTTCTGAGAGAAAATCATCTGGTAACAAACCTTTTATGTTTCACTAGGCAGGCTCTTAGACAACAACCACATGATCTCTCACCAGCTTATGCTTGAAGGTTTCAGTCATAGGACATCTTTAATAAGAAGCTGGGTGTCCACTTGTTAGTGACTGCTTTCTCTCTATCATCAGTTATCATTTTACAGAAATAATATACAGTAGATATAGATGTGTGTATACACACACATACACACACACACATGCATATATATGGAGAAAGAAAGAGAGAGAAAGTATACATTAGGCAAGATAGTTTCTGATGTCCCTTCTAACCCAGATTCTGCCTTTCTATAAAGCCCTCTTGTTTAGACCAGTTATGTTTTTTTTGTTTTATTTTTGTCATGGCCTCCAGGAATGATAACTGATAACTTCCGTATCAGAACTAGGCTCCCAAGTCCTTCTTTCACTACTTATAAAGATACATTATTGCATCAGTGCAACTCCCTCCCCTGATGTTGATTATAAATTCTCCCTGCCTTAATAGAGGTAATATGGTATAGTAGAAAAAGTACTGGACTAGGAATCAAAGGACCTAGGTTCAAATCCTAGCTCAGTTTTTTACTGCCTAGGCAACCTTGGGCACATCATTTTCCACTCTTTGGCCCCAATTTCTCTTCTATGCAATGAGAGGATTGGACTAGATAACCTCTGAGTTCATTTCCAGCTCTAAATATTATGATCCTGAAGCTTTTCATTAGCTGCTGTAGCCAATGATCCTCATTATCATCATCCTCCCCCCCTTCATCCTCTTCTTCCTCCTCATCCTCCATTATCATCATCATCAATTATCATCTGGTGGAAATGAACCTCCACAGTGAGGCAGGCTCATTCTCAGAAGGCAGAGATGCAATGTGTCACCTAGGTTGTACTTGAGGCCATTACTGCCTGCTAGGACCTGCCTTTTTGAGAATCCTGGCTCACCTCCTTATCCCAAAGAGGCATCAGAGCAGTACTTTAGTGGAAGGAAAGAGCATTAGATGTATTAAAAAACACACACAAAAGCCTTTCATGTCACAGATTACTGGGCAATTTGGGTTTGAAAGGTCTTTCATTAATTTAAACATGTACTCAGAGTCTTATTCACAGAGCACTGCCTCCCCCGCTGCCATCATTATGCACAATGAAACAGCCTGAGCATTGAACTGCCACAAAGACACAGAATAAAAGCCGCTCCTGGGATAATGTGCAACCATTATGGGAGCGCAAACCAAGTGCAGAATGTGCTTCAAAGAGACTAAACTGCTTTGTTTTATGTCAGATATGAGATCAGCTTTTGTAGGTCTCAGTTCTCAGTCCTAGCCTGACTGAACCCTGGGAATATCTTAGAATATTGGTTTTCTCCATATGGTGCCCCGGATGGAGGACCTGGGGTCAAGAAAACTCATCTTTCTAAATTCAAATCTGGCCTCAGACACTTACTAGCTATATGACCCTGGGCAAGTCACTTTTCCCTGTTTGCCTCAGTTTCCTCATCTGTAAAATGAGCTGGAGAAAGAAATGACAAATAACTCCAGTATGTTTGCCAAGAAAATTCCAAATGGGTTCACAAAGAATCTGACACAACTGAAAAACAACTGAACAACAAAAAAAAGGCTTTCTGTTCAGATGACTCCATTCACTTCACTCCTTAAGCTTGTTATCACCTGGTTCACAATAAGTTAGTACCAATGATGAAGGAAAAGAAGGAAAGAACTCAGTAGTGTATTCTCCAAATCAGAAAACAATTTTAGTGTTTTAAAATTTTACTTAACTTGGAAAAAAGCAGCCTTTATACATTTCTGGATAAACTTAGAAATATATTAAAGTTATCTTTCTGTTATAACTCATTTTTATAATGTATAGTATTGCATCCTGGACCCACTTCACACATAGAAGCTACTCCAGATTCAAGGCTAAATGTCAATACCCTTTCAAAATAATAGCTCATAGATTCCCACCAATACATTTAATTTATTGGCCAATAAAAGGGCACAATATTTCTTTTTTCTCTTCAATACTTTAAGGTTTACTAGTCATTTTGCCCATCAATATTCTTATTCTCATATTCTTATTTGAATAACACAGTTCAAATATTCTTATCCCCATTTTTCAGATAAGGAAACTAAGGTTTCATAATTTAAAGATTAAAAAAAGTATAATACCACACCATAGAGAAATCCTATTTGAAATACAATACACCAGAAATAGCACCCATAGTTCCTGAGCCCAAGGGGCTCAATTGTCCACTACAGCTCAGAGAGCTCCAAGTCTCCTAACCAAGGCCCTTTCTTTTTTTGCAATGATATTTTATCATATAACTTTTAATATTCTTTTCTTTTTAAATTTTGAGTTCCAGATTCTCTCCCTCCCTCCCACACACTGCGATGGCAAACCATATGATATCAATTATACATGTGAAATCATGCAAAACATATTTCCATATTAGCCACATAGGAAAAAAAATAAAGTGAAAAAAAACTATACTTCAATTTGAACTCAGAGTTCATCAGTTTTTTCTCTGATTACTGTGAGGGAAACTGAGGAAGATCTTCCCCAGCCCCTCATGAAACCACCTCATGACTTGACATAAAGAATGTAAATTGGAGTTATGCATGGCTGAGGGTGCTATGGAGATGGAACATTAAGTAACCAACAAACTATGTTACCTGAGAAAGCAATTCTTATCTCAAGGAACATTTTTCTTGAGAGAGGTGTATAACTGTCCGAGGACCTGATCACTCCTTGGAGACTTATACAATAAGCAGGAATTTGGGGCTCTGATCAAGCTCCCACCTTTGTTAGGATGTGTGCATATCCAGGACCTGAGCTCACCAGGGATATGTACACAAAACAAAATATTAAGATTGTTTTTCCCTGGTTTACATAGATATAAAAGGGGCATCTGAAAAAGGGATTTTTTGGAGTGCTTTGATGTCAGAGATAGGGACACCGATTCTCTCTTGCTATTCAAGGGCGGAACAGTCCTTGTTGTTTAAGAGCAGGACGCTGCTCTTTTGGCCTCCTGATCAGACCTCTTGTTTCCAGCCTCCCTGGTCTCATAGGTATTTGAGCTCGCCTGGTCAGTGAGTGTGTATCCTTTCTTTTCTTATTCCTCCTTTTCTTGATTTTGATTATTACTTATTGCATTGAATGTTGTTCTTATCTTTATATGCTTGTGTTGCCTTAATCATTATTAATCATTGTAAAATAAATGTGTTAAGTTTATACCGAGGATGTGTCATTATATCTTGAGATCTGAACCTAAAGTGAAAGTACTGAGCAGTCCGCAATCCTTCCCATTACAATTGCATTTTTTCATCCAGAGTCCTTTGGAATTGCTTTGGATCATTGTATTGATCAGAGTAGCCAAGTCTTTCACAGTTGATCATCATTACAACATTGCTGTTACTGTGCAAAATGATGACCTGGTTCTTCTCACTTCACTTTGCATCAGTTCATATAGGTCTTGATATGTTTGTTTGTTTGTTTGTTTTTCCTGAAACCATCTACCTTGTAATTTCTTATAGCAAATAGTACTTCATCACAATCATATGCCACTTGTTCAGTCATTTCCCAATTGATGGGCATTCCCTAAATTTCCAATTCTTTGCCACCACAAAAAGTACTACTACAATTACTTTTGTATAGATAGATTCTATAGACCTAGTAGTGGTATTGCCATATCAAAGGGTATGGACAATTTCATAGCCCTTTGGGCATAGATCTAGATTGTTCCAGAATGGTTGGACCAGGTCACTACTATACCAACAATTCATTAGTGTACCTATTTTGTCTCATCTCCTCCAGCATTTATCACTTCTGATAGGTATGAGGTGGTACCCCAGAGTTGTTTTAATTTGCCTTTCTCCTAAGTGATAGTGATTTCAAGCAATTTTTTTCATATAACTATAGATAACTTTGATTTTTTCTTATGAAAACTGCCTGTTCATATCCTTACTATTTATCAATTGGGGAATGGCTCTTATTTTTATAAATTTGACTCAGTTTCCTTTATATTTGGGAAATGAGGCCTTTATCAGAGAAACGTGCTATAAAAATTTTTATATTACTTCATTGTCCATGTAACCTTTTAGCAAAATTTAATTTCCCTGATTATCTCTTTCAATTAGGTCTATTTTTGCTATTGCTTTGTCTGAGAACTTAATTGCTGCCCTTGCTTTCTTCACTTCAACTGAAGCATAATAGATTCTGCTCCAGCCTTTTATTTCAACTCTGTATGCCTTTCTGTCCCAAGCATGTCTCTTGTACATAACACATTGTTGGATTATGGTTTCCAATGAGGACACAATACTTCCATAGAATGTAAGATCCTTGAGTGTAGAGGTGACATTTTTGTCTTTGTATCCCCAAAGTACCATAGGTACTTAATAAATGAGGGAGATGCACCATTCTTGGAAGTACTGCATTAATGAGTAGATGCATAGAATGGACAGAGCAAGTTTCTATTCCATCTCCTTGTTCAAAAAATCCATTTACCATATTGTCCTTGGATAGAGAGTGTATCAGATAATAAACTGAGAAGAACATTACTACATTTGCTCTTGGTCAATAGGGTATATGGGGTGTTCAGGGAGGGCTAGCACCTCTGGTATGAAGGTTTGCTGAGCCCTTTTCCAGGCTACTCATTCACCTTTGGTGTCTACCTTCACCCAGCTCTCACCTAGGGCTCTAAGAAGCTGTAACATGTGCAGCTGCCACAACCCAGTGAAATCGTCTCAACAGATGGGTACTATACCAGGTTAAATTAGGTGTCAGTGAGTTAGGGGGATGTCTATCCCAAACATGTGAAAACTTCCCCCAGCCAAATGGGCAGATGAGAACAATTTGTTCCAATAGCCATGAAGATGGCTGAAGCAGGTATTGTGGAGTCCTTAGAGCTTGGTTAGACAGTAATGAAGCCAAGGTCAACCACTGCATCCTGGACCACCATCAGTACTGCCGCTGGACTTTAATGACTCTTGTGGAGAGAGTGAGGCTGATGACTTTGTGCAACTTTGCCTCACTTAAATCCAATTCACTCAAGAGTCAAGATATCACCCTGTGATGTTATTGGTCCTCTTTGAAATGAAGGACAAATAACACTTAATAAATACTTGTTAATTGATTAATTCAAGTCAACAAATATTTATTAAGCACTTACTAGATGCCAGGCACTATGCTAAGCATTGGGGATACACCAAAAGACAAAAACAGTCTCTCCTCAAGAAACACATTCTAATGGGGGGGCATGCAAACAACTATATACATGCAAGATATATATAGAGTAAATTAGAGGAAATCTCAAAAGGAAGTCATTAGTACTGAGAAGCAACAGGAAAGACTTCCTGAAAAAAAAAGTGGGATTTTAGCTGAGATCTGTGGGAAGCCAGGAGGTGACAATGAGGAGAGAAACAGGCTTAGGGGACAGTCAGTGGAAAAAAGTACCAGGTTGGATAACGGAATATCCTGTTTGAGAAGCAGCAAGAAATCAAGTGTTATTAAATTAGAAAGTATGTGGAATGGAATAAAGTGTAAGAACACTAGAAAAATAGGAAGGATCTAGTTTGTGAAGGGCTTTAAATACCAGAGGACTTTTTTTTTATACTGGAGAGTCAATGGAGTTTATTGAGTAAGGAGGTGACATGGGAGATCACTTTGGCAGATGAGTAGAGAGATGCATTGGAATAGGGAGAGATTTAAGGCAAGGAGATATAGATAGATAGAAAGATATAGATACATATGTATATTTGTGTGTATATATTTTTAAAGTTCATAGACCCTTGCTTTAAAAGGTCCAGTGTCCAAACTCTTGAATTTGAGAAGACTCAGAAGGCAACTCCAAAAGTTATCACTTTCCTGTATACAATCTCCCTTCTCTGGCTAGAACTCTGGATTCATGGATCATGTTGCCTGGGGATTCAAGATTATTCCTCAATTACTAGAATCATAGCTTTTATGATGGAAGGAGACTAAGAAAATCTAGTCCAATACCTTGATTTACTGATGAGAAAAGGGAGATCCAGAAAAATCAAGAACCAAATCCAGAGTCACACAACTAGTAAATGTCTGTGACAGAATGTGAAAACAGGTCTTCCTGCCTCCAAAACCAACTGCCCTTTTGTAGAATGGGAGACACTGGAGCTTTTGGGCTCAAACCTCTAGAAAGTTCACTCTTGATCTGGGCAGCCAGAAGGATAGGAATGGAGACATAAAGAAGGATTAAATAATTTATTCTTATTCTTGTCAATGGAGTTGCTGATAATGGGAGCACCAACTCCCATAGCTTCCCCTAATTACTCTTCTCACAGGGGCGGGTGAGAATATACAAAGAATAGGAACTCCAATTCCTATCACATTCTCCTAAGTCTCGATATGGGCTGATCGAGACACACACAGCATTTCAGCTTGTGCATTCCCCCCAAGCCTTGATGTGGCAGGTCAAGGCAGGCACAGCATTCAGCTAGCACATTCCCCAAATCCCCACTTATTGACTAGTGCTCACTTGATTTATAGAGGACACTCAAAGAAGGCAATTTGCCAGCAGTAGCCTCACAAGTTTACATTAACTTTAGCAATATCATGGTGAATCAGCATAGCACAAGCATTGTAAACTGTTTACAACTAAACTCAAATGTTTACATTATCTAGTTATATCTCACTGCACAGTCGAAGTAGAAATTGTTTATAGCTATGGATCCTGGGAACTATTATCTAGGTTCCTAGGAACTATTATCTAAAAAAAGAATAAAAAAATCCACCTTACATACACCTTTCCACTATACCACACTGTCTCTTTATCAAAGCATTCAAAATTGTTTTTCTTGGCCCAATACTCCAAAACTAGGAAGGGGAAAAAGTATTTATTAAGTACCTACTACATGTCAGACCCTATGCTCAGTGCTTTACAAATATTATCTCACTTGATCTTCACAACAACCATGCTATTTTTATAGCAATTTTACAGTTGAGGAAACTGAGGCAAATGAAAGTTATGACTCACCCAGGAACTACAGCTAGTTAGTATCTGAAGCTGGATTTGAACCTAGCTCTTCTTGACTCTAGGCTTCACTTCCTAGCTACTTCCAATAGGGAAGAGAGTTGCAAAGATGCAAATTTAGACAAGAGAATCCACATCTATGAAACAACAAGTTTCTTCTGGTTGTCCTCTAATGTCTCGTCCAGTTCTAAATCTATGATCCTATCCTATCACCCTCTTTCTGGCCCAGGATGTCATGGGGCATGAGAGAGGAAATAACCACACTGGCAAGTATACACATGAATGAGATATATGAGAAGAATTCAGATTTCTGTGAGTTCAAGAAGTTAAGGGGAAAAAATGTAAAAGGAAGAGATCTTGGATGATTTTGTCTCTGTTGAAGGAGCTGCTGGGTGGTTCAGGAGATAGAATGCCAGGACTGGAGTGAGGAAGACTGGAACTTAAATCTGGCCTCAGACACTTACTAGCTATATGAACCTGGGCTAATTAGTTAACCTCTGTTTGCCTTGGTTTCTTCACCTGCAAAATGAGAATAATAATTACCTCCTTCCAAGCATTATTGTGCAGATCAAATGAGATAATAATTGTAAAACCCTTAGTACAGTGTCTGGCACATAGTAAGTACTTCATAAATATTAGTTGTTATTATTGTTGGCTTTAGAGCAGGAGTTCCATAAGGCACAGTATACTGGCCGCACGCCGACCTTCTGCCAGCCGTAAGCTGGTACCCACTTGTCTTATAAGAAGCACACTACCACAGTCTTACCCACACCCGGGTCTTCGGTACTCAGCCGGATCACCACACAGAGACGAGCCATCGGGAGGCACCAACACCAGAGCTTTATTCAGAGGCCAACACAGCAAGCCATCATAGCAAGCCCAAGCAGCAAGGCCAGAGCAACAGGGCAGGAGCCGGGGAGAGCGCACGTGTGATCTGACCACGCTTGTTCCTAAAAACCTACTTAGCCCCTCCTCCCCAGCCCGCTTACTAGCCAATGATTGTAGGGTCAGATACTGGAAGGGGCTGTCTGAGTTTAGCACACCAAGGGGGAGGGAGTGACGTAGGAAGCCAGGATTGGATATAGGAAGGAGGCATCTGGGAATGACGCATAGACAAGAGTACGTGACCTAGGAAGTCAGACTCAGGAGGGGTCTGGGTCAGTGCTGCACAAAGGGACCCAGGAAGTCAGGAAGGTCACAAGAGGCATCTGGGGATGACGTTGCATATAGGGAGGGGACTAAGCAAAGGGAACTCAGTCCTCTGACATCCCACTCCCATGTGGCACCGCCCCTTGCCTCAGGAGCTCAAGCTCCAGCTACTTCCTTGTACCCAGCTTATCTCACAAGCACCGTCCATTGCCTCAGGGCTTCTCTGTATCCAGCCCATCCCAGTTCACCACGACTCTGCCTACCACAGCCCCTGCCTCGACTTCCAAAATACCCAGATCTTACCCTACTCTTGCCACAGCGCTCAACCTGATAGCTGCCAACATCAGACAGTCCCTCACAGCACAGTATAAGAGGAAAGGCAGCAGAGGATAGAGACTACAGTGGAGGGGGCCTGAGAGACATGAGAATACGGGGAGATATAGAAAAAGGAAAAGGATTTCTACCTCATCAGACAATGACTCTGAATCACAGGTGTTGGCAGTTTATTAGCCATAGAAGAGAAAAAATACCAAATAATTATGTGATTGATTAGAGCAAAGTGAATGATGATAGAGGTTGGGGAAAGGGATGTAAAGGAGACCACTTCCCATTTCTATCATGGTATCACAGAGTTAAAGCTAGAAGGAACCACAGTGTCGTTTTACATTCTAGTTCTCAAGAGGGTTGGGTGCTGGGGATAAGCACAAAATACAGGTAATAAGTAGGGTGAATTGCAGATCCTAGTACAAGAAGGCAAATTATTTTTTTAAATAATATTTTATTTTTCCCCAAATTACATGTTAAAACAATTCTTAACATTAGATTTTTTTAAAGTTTTGAGTTCCAAGTTCTATCCTTTCCTCTGTGCCCTCCCTTCCTTCCTCCCTGAGATAGCAAGTAATCTGATATAGGTTATGGATGTACAATCATGTAAAACATTTCTGTATTAGTCATTTTGTACAAGAAGACTTGAAAATGGAAGAGAGAGAGACAAAGGAAGGAAGGAAGGAAGGAAGGAAGGAAGGAAGGAAGGAAGGAAGGAAGGAAGGAAGGAAGGAAGGAAGGAAGGAGGGAAGGAAGGAAGGAAGGAAGGAAGGAAGGAAGGAGGGAAGGAAGGAGGGAAGGAAGGAAGGAGGGAGGGAAGGAAGGAGGGAAGGAAGGAAGGGAGGAAGGAAGGAAGGAAGGAAGGAAGGAAGGAAGGAGGGAGGGAAGGAAGGAGGGAAGGAAGGGAGGAATGAATGAAGGAAGGAAGGAAGGAAGGAAGGAAGGAAGGAAGGAAGGAAGGAAGGAAGGAAGGAAGGAAGGAAGGAAGGAAGGAGGGAGGGAGGGAGGGAGGGAGAGAGAATGTTTCAGTCTGTATTCAAGACAATATCAGTTCTTTCTCTGGAAACAGATAGCATGTTCATGAGTCCTTTGGGATTGTTTTGCATCATTGTATTGCTGAGAATAGCTAAGTCATTCACAATTCTTCATTGTACAATATTGCTGTTACTGTGTTCTCCTGGTTCTGCTCATTTCACTTTGCATCAGTTCATGTAAGTCTTTCAAGGTTTTTCTGAAATCATTCTGCTTTGTCATTTCTTATAGCACAATAATATTTCATCAAAATCATGACACAACTTGTTCAGCCATTTCCCAATAGAGACTTGGGGGATTGGGACACAAGGCTGAAATGAAGCTCTGAAAAGCTCTATCTTACTCAAAATGAACTAGAGCAATAAAAGAAAGGTTAATCAAGCAGCATTATCTAGTAAGAAGATAGAATCATACTTAATGCAGAAATACATTTTGTGTGACTTTAGATTATATTTACCTTCTCAATGGGGGGGAGGGGAAGTGGAGGGAAGGAGAGAATTTGGAACTGAAAATAAAATAAAAGTGAATCAGTAAACCCCTCCCCCTTTCAGAGAGAGAGAAAGAGATAGAGGAAGGGGGAAAGAGAGAGAGAGTCATGTAATGAATGATTCAAGAGTCAGAGGGAAAGAAGCACGGTGAAGAGCATTGGCTGAAGATAGATGGAAGGAGAAACAGAAATGATCATGCTGTGGGAGTACTGCAGGCTATCTGAAGAGAAGGAGACAGATGAGGAACTCAGAAAAACAGACCAAAAGCCTGTCCCAGGGTTTGGTATGTGGTCACTGATGGGAATCTTCAATTATCCAAATGTTTGCTGGAGTTTTCCCTCTGTCAAAAGTAGAGCAGCTAACTGATTATTGGCTTGCCTTGATGATCATTTCATCCTTCAAAAAGTGAAGGAAGTGACAATGGGCCAAAATCGGCTTCAGAAAGATTAACTGGTTGCTAAAGTAAAAACAATAAGAAGCCTGGGAGGAAATAAACATTCCATTTTGGAATTCATAGTAGAGGAGGAGAGGAAATCTGGACATAATCTGATGTGCACCTTAAATTCTTGGAGAGCATATTTCAAATGGTTCAGAGAAAGGGATAGAGAATTTCATTGACTAAAACCCTATAGTAGAAGTTAATTCAGGATGTATGGTAAACTCCAAAGAATGCAATACTAAAGCTTCAAACTGAATTAATTCCAATGAGGAAGAAAACACAAACCTATCTAAACAAACTGATTTATTTGGGCATAAGGAATTCATTGATCAGTTTAGTTCTTTAAGAGGCATGTATATGGAGAGAAACCAGACTGTGATGTGTTGCTGGGGGCAGGTGTACCAAAAGTCATCAACTTTTTCAACCTTCTCTAGCTAGCCCAAATGCTATTTGCACCAAGCAGAGGAGCATAATGGAAGAAAGATAAAATCATTCAGCTCCTTTTCTAAGTAATTAGGACCATAGGGATAATAGCTTACTCAGGGGAAGGTTGATAAGAACACAGTACTAAAATGGGTTTCTAACCAAAAGTTAGATTACAATTTATCTAAAGGACTCAGAAGAAAAAGAAAGAGTAGTCAGGGAGTTCAGTTCATAAAAGAGTCAAACAGAGAGGTTCCAAGAAATATCAAAGAGTAGAATTAACTTTAGCCTAGACTTGGTCACCTTGTGATGCAGATAGGCTGAAGGGAAGAGTTCTCTCTATGAAGTGTGACTGGGGAGGGCAGAGGAAATAGCCTTTGGCTGAAAGGGCTGATTGAAGAGAACTTACCCTTCTATGGATGGAGAAAGGCTTTTAAATCACAGAGCTCCTAGTAGATGGAGGACTGAGTAGCAGACAGCTCTGTGCTATCTAGTTGTCTAGGTGGCATTCAGTCAACAAGTAACTAGACTGTTTCCTTGGTCTCTCACCATCAAGTCCACACTTCAATGGTGGCTTAGTCCCTCAAATTTGGACCTCAGCTAAGGACTAGAGCTGAGGTAGAGTCAGAGATTAAAAGAACAGGCAGGAAAAGCTATAGTCCTTGTAGGAGAGAGGCTTTTTAAGCACAGTATTACCCTTTGAAATTGGCTTTCCAAAAATCTAGGGTGCATGTCAGAATCTGTCCAAATTCCCTCTCCTCTAGTATGAAATCTTAAAGGGAGAGTTTACTTCCGCTCCCCCCCCAAAATTCTCATTGTCCATGGTGGAAGTATCTGAAAGAGCTAGTTAAAAGATCTGTAGCTCTCTTGGTAAGGGAGGAACTCTAGCATTTCTAGTTAATATTAGACAGGACATTGAGCAATTATGAACACAAATGGACAGCTGGGGAACAGCTGAGGAACTTGGAACAGTAGAGATGCCTAGCAGGAGCAGCTGAAATACCACAGCTGACAGGGAGCAGTGATAAACAACGCTTAGTGGGGAAACAGGTCCAACAGGAAGCAATGAGCAGCAAGCAGCAGCTTTGTAGCACTGAACACATGAGGTCCTACTTAGATGTTTCCTGATCACCTGTCCTGGTGTACATAGCACTTTACAATAGTACTCAGAGCACATGTGTTGCCCAGGTGTCAATGCCCCATGTATGATTCCTATGCAGATCCACTCTTCCCATGGAGTATATGTATATTCGTGAGAGTGATCTCTAGGTGTGTGTATGTGTTGTGCATGAAGGATGTTCTGTTGTTATAATTTTACTATGTTATTAATCCCTTTGTTGTGAACTAGAGTCTTCTGAATGAGTAGTAAAAGTAAACACAGTGGAGGAGGCTTCTGAGCTATAGTTTGGAGAGGATTCTGACCCACAAAGTACCTACAACTTAGTGTAATCAGCTGGAGACCCAACTAAGGGAGTCTTGACAATAAACAACAGATGAAAACAAAGGCAAGTGATAGAGGATGAATACAAAAGCAAGGCATGGTTCTGTATAAATAGTGTGAGTAGTGAAAAAGCTCAGAATATTTGGGACTGGTGACAAATTTGAATAAGAAAAAGAGAATTTTAGCCAAACTGGCAGAAAAGAGGATAAAAGATGGGATGGAACCACTGCTCTCATAGATGGGAAAATGAGAATGTACAATGGAATAATAATAGTAATAATAACAGCATTTGTATAGCACTTTACATGTTTTCTCAGGTGCAATCATTATTATTTTAAAATTATTTTTATTTTGTTACATATTTCCCAATTACATGCAAACCTCTAAACCTCAACATTTTGGTGGGCCATACAGGGAAACTGCCTAACCCCAAGCTCTTCTCCAGCCAAAACTGGAAGGCATGTAAGCCTCCCCCGCCCCATTTCTTTCTTGCCCTACATTTGGGGTAGCTCTCCAAGCACCTAGATAGGCTTGGAGGTGCTTTTCAGGCAAACAGTTATGAGGCTGTTTTGCATTCGGCCTGACACTCTCATGCTCTCAATCTACTGGTTTGGTTTGAGACAGTGGACCTGGGTACACCTTCCACAGCATAGAGGACAAGGATAAACACCCTATCTGGAAGCATATGTCCAATTCTGTCAATTGTCTCAGTACTAGAGAAATGGGAAAACTGCAGGTGCTTTTTGGTTCCCCGAGATTTACTTACTCCCTTCCCTCTATACCCCTGAATCCTCCTTCAGGGAGGCTACAGGGAAAAGTTAGAACAGCTAAAAACATCTTAGCAGATTCTGGAGGTTTTATGATCAATCATTTAGGAGTTTTGAAACACCTCCTTACAACCTTGTCACTCCCTTCTCCTACTCCCTTCCCTTGAGTCAAGAGGGTATCTGTTAATACCTCTCATAAGAGAAAAGAGTCACTCATCCCCCACACCTTTGAATTCCACCTTCCCCCACCTGGTGAAAGGAAGGAGGGGGAAGGGGTAGCAGGTACAGCGTGGGCCCCAGTGGCTATAGCCTTTGGCCCTGGAGCAACCTCTGCCTAGAAACATGATCCAGGTTCAGTACATCCTGCTTAAGGTAAAGAAGCTAGCCTCCTAACTTGGGTAAGCATGCTCTTTTAAAGTTTAGTTTTAACTGTTAATGATGAGGTGTTGATTCTCTGTGTAAAGTAAATTGGAAATGCAGTTCGGAAATTGTAATGGGTTTGTTTCAAGTTTCAAATTGGTGAACTTTTTGTATCAGTTATATCAAGCAACTTTTCATAATTTGGTTACCACTAAAATAATTTGGCTATTGTCGGTTATTGTTTTAATGTGTAAACTTGCCAAAAAGCTTACTTGGGTTTTGGCTTGCTGAGAATTTGCAAGTATATAGAAATAATCTCTAACAATTGGTTTTTTACACCAGGACAAATTGAAATTTGAGATGTAAATCCTGGAAAAGTTTTTCCTAAACTGTGATTAGTGAAACTTGCTGTTTGAGGCAAAAGCTCATGGGATTTTATTTTGAATTGTCTAGTGGATCATAATAATCCATTGATAATCAATAATCCACCATCTCTGAGGGAAAGGCCACAAGCTACTCAGAAAGAATGTGATACTGGTTTGAAGTCAGCATTGGGAAGGCTGAGAGGACAATTTTAGCCTCAGTCTAAAATGGCATCCTCCTGGCTCAGTTTCCCCATTATGTTACTTTGAAAAGGAATGTTACCCACCTGGCTATTCCTGAGTCTGGCTATGAGGTGGATTTGATACTGTATGCTTGGAAAACTGAATTATCTGAATCCAAACAGAGCTAAGGATGTTTTATCCTGTTATATTTGGGCCCTAAATCTAGTCCTTTTATAGCAAATTTCTATAGTCAGAGCAAATAGACAGTAAAAGATCAATGCAAGTGTGTGAGATCTGGTTGTTTTGACCTGAATGTGTAGTCATTCAGTACCCTCAAACAACTGAAATTAAATCAGAAACATCTTCAGTTTGGTTTGGGGAAGAGAATTTCAGTGATAATTGAAGTGAAAGTTAATCTCTTGGCAAATTTATTTGTGTAACTATTGAACCCATGGGTGGAAAACTTCTACCTACAAAAGTGTTACTTAAACTTTTGAAAAAGTAATAAGATCAGATAATCCTGCAGGTCAAATGTAAATGATTTTAATGGGGCTCTTACACTTTTACTTCTCCCTATATCTGGGCCCTGCAGTCTTTTCTGTCAGATTTGTGTCTTCCAGACTACAGGCCATTCAAGCACAGTTGCTGGCAAACAGAGGATAACAGCCAATGTCCTCCCATCATCCCCTGAGTTCAGCCTGTGGTCGGTTCCAGTTAACCTCCTCTTTGGGACCCCTCCCAACGACTCTCTACCGTTGCCAGCAGGAAGCAGTTTCAGAAGCCAAGACCACTCCTTACCCCAAAAGAATTTGGGTCCCATTTGTTTGAGGGGAGAGTGATGGGATGGGATCTGAACCCCTAAAAGGAAAAGACCATGTCTTTGGTATCTGGACCCAAAAAAAAGGAAAAACCCTGGACTTTCCTACATGGCCAAATCTCTTGCTTTTGCCTGAGGCTATAATCCTATCAACTGACCTTTCATTGTGGCTACTGTTATGTGCAATTCTGTTATGTTACCTCCCAATTACCCCTGGCCACTTCCCACTCTTAATCCTATCTAGACTCCATTCTCCTTTGGCCACATGGTCCAGGTTCCTGGCATTCTGTTCACCCCAGCTTACTGGCCACTCCCATCCAGATCCTCCTTAGACCTCTCCTCTAGTCACCCCAAACTACTTGGCCACTCCTAGATCCCTCCCACAGTCTTTCTGTATATAAGGTCCATCTTGTCTCTATTGAAGTGCTCAGATTCTTATATTCTAGCCACTGCTCAGATTCTTAAAACCTAGCCAAATGCTCAGATTCTTATAATCTAGCCAAATGCTCAGATTCTTATAATCTAGCCAATAGCTCAGTAATGTTCAGATTCCTTAAGAGTCTGGCCAATATGGCAGATGTTCTAATAAACCTTGTCTTTGGCTGAAATAAATAAATAAATATTTTTGAGCAAATGGGGCCATTTCTCTTCTTTTTGATCTCTTTGAGGTACAAACCTAGTGGTAGTACTGCTGGGTCAAAGGGTAGACACAGTTTTATAGCCCAAATTGTTCTTGAGAATGCTTTGTTCACAACTCCACCAAAAGCACATTAGTGTCCCAATTCTTCTATCTCCCCTCCAGCATCTGTCATTTTCTGTCATGTCAGCCACTCTGATAGGTGTGAGTTATTTTAACTTGCATTTCCTTAATCAGAAATGATTTAGAGCATTTTTGTGTGATTATTGATGGCTTTGATTTCTTCTTCTGAAAATTGCCTGTTCATATACTTTGCCAGGTCCCTTTATCATCTCTGACTTAAGAGCTCCTGAAGCTGCTGCTGCTTCTATCACCACCACCTCGTCCCATCACTACTTAGCCCATCCCTGTGGGCTCCAGGCCAGCCTCCTCCCCCCCACCTCACAGATCTCTTTCCAATCCTCTGTGTTGTCTTGGGCTGGAAGAATGTCTGGAAGAATTGTTGGCTCTACTACTCCAGAATTCAGTTTGAAAGGTTATTTTAAAGTTGTTTGGAGGGGAATGTTGGGAGAGCTTAGCTGAGTGCTTTCTCTCTTCTGCCATCTTGACTCTGTCTCCCCCCCCCAGGTGCTATCATTATTCCCATTTTATAGATGAGGAAACTAAGGCTCACAGAAATTAAGTGACTTGCCCAGATTCACACAGTATTATAAGATTAGGCCTAGAATTCTTGAGACCACCATGACAGTTTCCCCTCAAAGGAAACTCTAGCTTGTAGAATCTATTCATGGAAAAATATAGGCAATAATTTTTTTTAAGTTAGCACAGCTGTATATCCAAAAATATTATCTTTGCAACAATTAGTTTAGTTTTTTTTTTTCCCTGTGTCTCTGTACCCCATAAATCCTGCATGTACCTTGAATCCTGACATGCAAAATGGCCAGCTCCAAGTGGCCATCAAAGTCAGGGTATAAGTATCCAACTTTCAGAAGGGCACACCTTTCCAGCTTAATGATCCATGCCTCTGTGATTCCCAATGCGTGTAACCCTTATGTGAATTATACTCTGTTAAAGTGGATGTCTGGGTGGTATATCAGGTCTCTCTCTCTCTCTTCCACCTTATCCCTCTTCTCCATTTCTTGCCAATAAAGTTTCACATTGAACTGACTCCCATTGTTTTACATGTTATTCTCAACATCCAAACTCATTAAGTGGTTGTTTTTTTTTTCCTGGTGTCTCTGGCTGTTTCTTTAAGCATAAACCAGTACCAGATAAGGATTTAACCTATTGGTAGCCACACCTACACTGAGGGGGAGCATGGCATTATAAGCCCAGTGATAGAAAGCAAAGATAAGCTGGGGAACTATATGCCCTATCAGGAAGGACTCCTTATGCCAAAGGACTGTCACAAAACACACAGCTAATAAGCATTTGAGGTTTGAATTTGAGATTTGAACTCAGATTTTCCTGACTTAAAGTTCAGCACTCTATCTATTACACCTTACTTAATTGTGAAGTCTAAACTGCTTAGCTCATATTTTATTTCGATTTTCTCCTGCCAGGAAGAATGATCTTTGGACTAGAAAGTAGATTATGAAAATGGTTAATATCAAGTTCACACTGAAGATTAATAAAAAGATGTCAACAAATTACCTACTTGGCCACAATGAGTTCAACTCATCTTGCTCCAACAAACTACATCCCAGGATACTAAAAATAAACAATCAAACTAGAACTTGTGATTGCTGAGATACTGTCATCAGTCTCTGAAAGATAATGGAGACCTGGAGAGGTGCCATAGTAATGGAGAAGGAAAAATATTATAATTTTCAAATAAGAAAAGAGAATGGATTTTGCAAACTGTAATCCAGTGAGTTTAACTTTGATACTTGATAAAATCCTAGAATGTATCATTGAAATGATGATTAGTGAATGTCTATGAAGGCTATCAGTTATCACTATGGGTTTCATCAAAAAATTGGTTTTATGGAGTGTCCCCAACCCCTATTTTCCTTGGTAATTTACCAGGTACTTCTGCATTGCTTTTTTATCTCTTTGGGCCCTTGAAATTCAGGAAGTTTCCACAGAAGGAAAGATAGACAAAAATGGAATTTGTGATACACACCACCAAAAGTAAGACTGTCCTAATTCTCTTTAGGATAGAGAATGAAGAATGGAAACTGCTCTGCCTAGATGCCCTCTGGGGGCAGGATGCTATGCAACATGAGACAGTCAATATGCTGCAGTTTCCAAAGCTAGATTTCTTCCTCCTGCTATTCTGGGATTTGGACTACCTGGCTCCCATGACTGCAAAGGCGGTAAGTGATTGGGAACCTGGGTCATCTGAGAGTCCCCAAGATCGTGATTAGCTCTTCCTTGAGTTCACTGTACCTGGAGAGCAAAATTACTGGGAACCTCAAAGAAAGACAATCACAGGTTACCCCTACCCATGCCTAAAATAATTTCTTTATACTTATAAGTTTCCTGGTTTTCCTTGAGTCTTAGCTAAAATCCTAACCTCCGCAAAAAGTCTTTCCCAGTTGTCTTTAATCTTAGTGCCTTCTGTCTGAGATTACCCTTAATTTATCCTGTATATGTCTTGTTTGTACATAAATGTTTGTGTATGGTCTCCTCTATCAGACTGTGAGTTCCTTGAGAGCAGGGACTATTTTTGGCCTTTCTTAGTATCTCCAGAGTTTAGCACAATGCCTAGCACATAGTAGATATTTAATGCTAGTTGACTGCCTGACTGAGGGATGCTGAGATTGCCAGCTATTGTGAATCCTCCTAGACTAATGAACATGAAAGGGGAGACATTTCCTTCACCAACTTCCCTGTTTTCTTTTGTTTCTAGTCTGTGATCCTGAGATATGGAGCAAACATCTCGTTCCCTTATTCTTTTCCATGAGGTACAGATACATTTGCTCCAGACTATTTCTGTCACATCATCTCCACCACCACTGCCAACTACATTTAAAGATACAAAAGGGTAACTGGAAAGAGATCTAGGAGATGGTTAAGTACTTACCTCCATATAGGAGCTTTCAATTTATTTGTTCATTTCATTCTATGACCAAAAAACTGTATGATCACAGCATGCTAAAAGTCTTGATTTGTGAATGCACAAGACAACTTAAAGAGAGGAACCTAGATAGGGTGGGGATTCGTAAACTAATAGCAGCAAATTTCTTTTTTTATTATTTTGACCAATATTTTATTTCATACCCTAGATTTATTTTAGAACTGGTCATTGGGAACCAATCTAAATGTGAGAGACTAGGCCATCACTGAAGTGTGGGCTTGGTAGTAGGAAAGCAAGGAAACGGTATTGTTACTTGTAGACTGAATGGCACCTGGGCAGCTAAGTGGCACAGTGGCTTGATTAAAAGACTTGGAATAAGGAAGACCTGAGTCTGAATCCTGCCAAGATACTTAATAGCTGCTCAATCTTAATTGAATCACTTAACCTCTGTTTCTTCATCTGTAAAATGAAGATAATTATAATATCTACCTCCCAAGGTTGTTGTAAGGATCAAATGAGTAAACAATACATGTAAAGTGCTTTGAGAAACTTCAAGGAGTATATAAATTAATAATTTTTAATTATTATATATCATGTTATGCAACATACGAGATCATATAAGTGTATATTTAGCATGTAATTTAAGGTATGATATAATAATTCAGAATAATAATATTTGATATTTCAATATTACATTATATTAGTATAGTCATCATCATCATCATCATCTGATCATCTGGTGATGATGGCAGAGATGCTGCCTCTTAGGAAAATTACCTCATGCATGTTCTGACAAGGTCATAGACAAGGTCATTTAAGGCCTTAAGTAGAGTATCACCTGGTGAACAATTCAGATATTGCACTCCCTGTTTGGGAAATTAGTACAATGACACCCTATCTTCCAAAGATTTAAGGAATGCAGCACTGAAATCATGCAACCCATGGGGGAAATACATAAAATGTCACAATAATATCATCATTAATAACTGATACCTTATAACTGTACCCCTTGCTGCATTCCCCCTCCAGATGTCATAATTACCAACTGACACTTTCTAGTTATATGAATGAGCAGTGGGCTGTAGATGAACCCATCTTTCCCCAACTTAGCTCCTGTCAATACAGGAATGTTCCCCAATAAAATAAGGGGTTGAAGTGGTAACTTTCCATTGACAAATAGCAAAGGAACCTCTTTTTTAAAATTTATTGATATATTTTGTTTTTATATCACCTGCATTTCCCAATGTATCCTCCCATTCCCCTCCCTGAGAACTATCCCTTACAATTAAAAACTAAGAGGATAAAAAAATATTTAGTTCAGTAAAACTAACCAACATGTTTAAAAAAAAAGTCTTATGTTTATGTTGTTTTCCACACCCATAATCCTCTTCCTCTGCAAAGTAGGACCTTCTTTATACTGTTTCATTTATGTCTTTGTATTCCTAGCACTTAGGACAGTGTCTGACAAATGCTTAATAAACATTGTTGGCTGGTTGATTGATTGACTGATTCAATGATGTGGTCCTTGAAGTGTCTTGAGTACTAGACTTATTAGACTGAGAGCTACTCCTTCTGTTCATTTTATGGAGTCTAAATACCCCTGCCCACACCCACACACCCACATCCCTTCTTTCCAAACTGACTCCTTCCACTGGTAGAGCTCACAAAATGTTTCATAATGCTTGGTGCTGGAGATGTTATTCAGTCTTAGGTCCTAACCAGAGAGTAAATAACTGGAAACATGTGACTTAGCTTAATGGGAATTAGTTGGAGTTTAGTCTTTGACCTTAATTTCTGCCTTGTTCTCTTGATTGCCCATTCCCTAGAAAGAGGACAGGACCTACTCAAAGGCCATTTCTTCCCTTTTCTCTCCATACTCTCCTTGCTCACTGAGGATTCATGTGCTCTTGGGATTGGGCAGGCCTCTCTGGATTTAGGAAAGGTATCAATCATAATTTATTGTAATCCTCTTTACAGAAAAAAATTATGAGCCTTACGTGTTTAGGATTAATTCTAAAGATTTTACTTTTATTCTGCTTTTATTCAATTGTAAAGAACTGAGATTAGAATTTTCCTGTCTCATATATATCACACACACACATATTATATATATATATATATATATACACGTACATGTATTATATATGTGTGCATGTATGGATATATGTGTGTATATCCTCTATCATATATGTCGTATATATGGCATATGTGTATATATGTGAATTTTTTCGGTGGAGGAGAGTTGCAGAGTTATGATTTTATTGGTGTAGGGAACTTGCAAGGAGAAAAGCTTACTCCACCAATAAAGTTTAGTAATATCTCTATAATTTAAAGTATAGAAAGTTGCCTGAGGTCCAGAGGTTAAGTGACTGGCCCTTGGTCACATAGCCAGTATGTGTTAGAGGCATGACTTGAACCCAGGCCTTTCTGACTCCAAGCCAGTCCATTCTCCACTATACCACAATGCCTCTCTCTACATATTCTAACCATCTCCATTAAATATTTCCCTCTCTAGAGCAAAATTGTACAATTATTGAAATGGGGGGGGGGGAGGAAAGGAAGGAGAAAGTATACTGTGACCTGTGTCTAAAGATACCAGAAGTTCTGGCAATGCAGCATTTTGGAGTATAGCAAACTCAAAAACTGATGGAAGGGAGCAGCTAGATAGTGCAGTGGATAGATCAGCCCTAGAGTCAGGGAGATTAGAATTTAAATCTGTCCTCAGACACTTAGCTGTGTGACCCTAGGCAAGTCACTTTACTCTGCCTCTGGGGGAAAAAAAGTAGGGGGAGGAGAGCTGATGGAAGTAGAGGGTTTCCCTTTTCCAACAGATGTGATTACGCAGGTCAGGTCAAATGAACCTAATTTCTTTTTCCGATAGTTACTAGACTAGCGGAGCAGAGGAATGTTACAGACATTTATATTGCAATTTTAGCAAAGCACCCAACAAAACTTCTTATGAGATGTGGGCTAGATTCAGATTCAGTATACTTAGATGGATTCAGAACAGGCTGAACAACTAGACAAGTAGTCATTAATGAGTTAATTCAACTTGGAGGGAAGTCTTTAGTGGAGTGCGTCAGAGATCTTTGCATGATCCTATGTGGGTTAACATTTTTGTCAATGACTTGACTAAAATCATGAAAGGTGTTTATCAGATTTGTGAAAGATGCAGAGTGAGGAGGAGGAATTAACACACATGCAAGAGTTAGGATCCAAAAAGATCTCAGCAGGCTAGAATAATAGGCTAAATCTAATAAAATGAAATTTAGCAAGGATAAATTGCTGTTGTTTTGTTTTGTTTTTTGTTTTTTGTAAATCAACTGCTTGAGTAAAGGATGGGGAAGATGTGGTTAGACAATTGTTTTGTGAAGAAAAAAAAAATCTGTGGTTTTTTAGGTTTGCAAGCACAGTATGAACCACCTATGTCATATGAAAATCATTTGAAGATCATAAAAGTATTGGCTTTTCATCTCTCCTTCTGCCTTCCCTTACAAAAGCCTAGTATTTGTCTGCACCATGGCCTCTGATCTCTTGACCCCTCAATTCTCTTCCAAGCCTTCTCCTCTGCGCTAACAACTCTCTCCTCTTTTCCCTATTTTGACCTTTTAGAGAATCAATTCAACTCTACACTGTCTCCCTCTCTTGAATCTCTAGGACCTTATTATATCTTACCAATTAAATTCTTCGAAGTCTTAGCCTTGGATCACTCCCACAATCCACTATCTTCATTCCTACACATCTGCTGCTGAAAGAAGGTGGAGAAAATCATGCAATTGTTCTGACTAGGTCCAATCCTAGGATTGCTAGGCAATCCTGCTATACCTTCCTTATCAATTCACTATTCTACTCTCCTCAGTGGCTCTTCCAAACCTTTTTGTCCCTCCTCCAATTCCCCTTGGCTCCCTCTCCCCCCACCTCAGAACTGAGGACCTTGCCTATACTTCCTTTTGCTTGGTTTCAACTCCATGGAATCAGATGCCCCTGTCAGAATAAGTTGATCACTCCAAAACTCATCACTTTGCTGCTAACTCAACTGCTTCACCCCTCCCTCAGTCTCTTCTTCCCTCTGATTGGAGAGCTGGAGGGTGCAGCACTAAATCTTTCCTTTATAGGAGGCAGGATTTGGACTCTCTAGCTCACTCCACTTTCCATCAGCAGCTCTGCCCCCTTTGTACTGTAAGCTCCTTAAGGGCAGGGACTGTCTTTCTTTTTCTTGCTTGCATCCACAGCACTTGGCATAGTGCTTTGCACATAATAGGCACTTAATAAATGTTTTTGAATTGAATCATATTTGACAGAAAAAACTAGGGTCATTCACCATGAGCTTGCTCTTTTCCCTTCCTCATCTCCTATCACTCAAATACCTTCTGCCACTCCTCCTTCAACCTTGTCTGACATGATAAAGTGACCTTACTCATTACCAAGGCCAGCCCCTCTATCTGCTCAAGACATCCTATTCCATTCCATCTCCTCCAACAGATTGCCGCTCTGTCATCCTCATTCTATCACTTATTTTTAATCTCTCCCTGTCTACTGGCTCCTTCCCCGCTACCTACAAATATGTTCATGTGTCCCTCCAGGGAGACATACTGTCATCACCTCTCCAGGATCAAATACAAAATAGTCTAGCTGACATTCAAAGTGTTGGTTTCCTTATCTGCAAAAGAAGGTGAGAGTTGCAATAGATGGCCTCTAAGATCCCTTCTTAGGATTCCACAAAGAATAAAAGAACAATTAGGGGAGACATAATAATATCTTCATGTATTTGAGAGTCTATCACATGGTATAATAATAATAATAATAATAATAACAATGACCCTGGATAATTTGCTTAACCTCTATCTGCCTCAGTTTCCTCATCTGTAAAATGGGGTTAATAATTGCACCTACCTCCCAGAATTGTTGAAGATCAAATGAGACAACATTTGTAAAATGCTTTTCAAACTTTAAAGTACTAAATAAATGCTAGCTATTATATTATTGTTTTTATTGGCATTAGTATTACTTTTAATACCCTGCATTTATATCACATTTTAAGGCCTACAAAGCATCACACATACATACATTACCTCTTTTGGAAGAGAGATGACACTTATTCTGCTGGTACCCAGAGGACAGAACCAAAAACAATGAATGGAGTTGTAGAAAGACCTTTTTTGGCTCAACATAAGGAAAAGCTTCATGACAAATGGTCTCTGAGGTACCTTACAATTCTCAGTCTCTGATTTTGTGAATTAGAGCAGTCTAAAAATAGAATTGGGTGCCTCATGAATTAATGATTTCCCCTCATTAGAGGTCTTCAAATGAAGATTGGATAAACATTTGTTGAGAGTGTGGTAAAAGGGATTTTGAGTCAGCTAGGAATATAGCTAAGAGTAAAGGAATGATCAGTTATATAGCACCTACTATGTGATGATCACTGTGCTAAGCACTTCACAAATATTGTATCATTTGATCCTCACAACAACTGCAAAGAAGGTGCTATTTTTATCCCCATTTAACATATAAAGAAAATGAAGCAGACAGATATTAAGTGACTTGCCCAGGGTCACACAGTAAGTAAATGTCTCAGGCCAGTTTTGAACTCAGGTCTTCCTTACTTCAGAACCCATACTCTACCCACTGTGCTACCTAGCCTCCTCTAAGTAGTCTGTGACATCCCCCCCAACTCTATAATTCTGGGTTGATGAAAATGGTAGCCTGGAGGATTCTATGCAAAAGAAGAAATGTAGACAACGTGTGATCACCTAACTTTACAGTCTCATTCTACCATAACCCCAATGAGAGGCCAGGCTCACAGCTACCACTGCCTCTTATTTCTTCAGAGGTAGCAGCTACTACCTCCCTGCATCATATGATGATAACACTTGATCCTTCCAGAGATAGCAAAGGCACTCAGGAAGTCCATGTGTGCAGGAGACATCCAATAACAATTCTGGAGCATGACCAGGTTACCCTGTCACCTCAATCATGAATTGTGTGATAAACAAAGGTGGAGCTTCCTCTCTCTTCAAAAGCAGCATCTCCTGCCTCCCTAGGCCCTTGGGTATTGATGGAGAGATGAGTAGGGGTTGAGTTCATAGTTGGTAATAGCCATCAGCATAAAGCGGTACTCTTTCAAGGACCTCAAAATTACATTACCCTATGGAGACTCATGAAGGCTCTCTAACCACCCTAAAATGGAGAACAGCTTTCAGGTATTAAGGCTCTTTTAATAGAGATGGAGTAGATATAGATATATAAGACATATATTCACACATACATACATGTAAATATGTGTACATATATTTGTGATATGTTGTGTAATATATATGACTAAATGTATTCTATATGTATATGTAACATATATGTATGTGTGTAAATATACATAAATTTGTAAAACATGTGTGTATATATTAAACAAGTCTTTGTTATGACTGATGAAATCCAACAGAATCAGATTGACATCCCTACTCCAATTACTCAGTCCTTCTATTGGT
The DNA here is from genome assembly GCF_900497805.2 of Vombatus ursinus. Taxonomy (NCBI): domain Eukaryota; kingdom Metazoa; phylum Chordata; class Mammalia; order Diprotodontia; family Vombatidae; genus Vombatus; species Vombatus ursinus. The sequence goes on along the minus strand of NW_020948840.1, from coordinate 2,660,565 downwards.
TAACAGATTTCTTGAAAAGTTTATTATAAGGAAAAGCTCCAAAGAGTGGCTAAATGTTATGTGATGGATTTTCAGCACTTAAATGGAATGTTTTATTAACCTTAAAAAAGGTACTTTTTTTTTACCAGACCTTTGATTTTATTAATGTAGGGAGTTCCCTTTCTAACTGATGAGATCAGCATCATTTCTGTAAATTACAGATTTAAGGAGTTGCCTGGGACACTAGGTCAGGCCCAATCGATTGGTTGAAAAGTCAACAAGCATTTATTAAACACTTACTCTCTGCCAGGTACTATGCTAAGTCTAGAAATATAAATTCAAGCAAGAAGAAAGATGGTCCCTGCCCTCAAGGAGCATTCTAATGGTGGAAGATGGCACAAATGGAAACTAAAAAGTGTTGGGGAGTGGAGGGAAGTTTCCCTGGTTAGGGGAAGATGGAGACATCTGAAATATACTTGTGACAAATGAAGAGATTATTGGCCTGGATGCCCTTCTTAAATAGAGGTTCTGGGAGGAATCATACAACCTCACTAACCATGGGTGTTCTATAAGACTATCTGTCCTTGACACTCTTCTCCCACTATACTTGGTAATCTTATCAGCTTCCATGGATTAAATTATCCTCTCTATGTATTATTTGATTCTTAGTTCTGTTTATGCAGACTTAACCTCTCTTAACCTCCAGTCTCACATCTCCAGTTGCCTATTTATTAGACATTTCAAACTGGATATTTCATAGATATATTAAACTCAACAAATACAAAACTGAACTCATCTTTCCCCAAAACTCTCCCTTTACCCCAACTTCCTTATTACTGTCAAGTGCACTGCCATCTTCCCAGTCACCAAGGCTCCAAACTTAGATGTCATTCCTGACTCCTCATTCATACTCACCTTCCGCATCTAATCTGATTCCAAGTCTTGGCAATTTTGCCGTCTCATTATTTCTTGTTATTTCTCCTTCTCTCCTCCAACACACCACTACCTTGCTATAGGTTTTCATCATCTCATGCAAGATCTTGTGGTCATTTAGTTGGTGTCCCTACTTCAAGTCTCTTCCCACTCGTCATCCTTAAATCAGCTATCAAAATGTTCTTCCTAAAGGACAGGTCTGACCATATCTTCACCTGTTCAATAAACTCTATTACCACCAGGAGCAAATGGAAAATCCTTTCTCTTTCAAATTCCTTCATAACCTTTCCCCTTCCAACCTTTCCAGGCCACTTGTGCATTACTTTCCTTGTATTCTGTGATTCAGAGACACTGGCCTCCTTACCATTCCTTGTCCAAGACTTTCTACTCTGCGCATTTTCACTTACTGTCCCCCATGCCTGAAATTCTCTCTCTTCTTGTCTCCGCCTCTTGGATACTCTGGCTTCCTTAAAATAACATCTAAAATCAGGGCAGGTAGGTGGTGCAGTGGATAGACCACCAGCCCTGAAGTCAGGAGGACCTGACTTCAAATCTAGCCTCAGACCAAACACTTGACACTTACTAGCTATGTGACCCTGGGCAAGTCACAACCCCAAATGCCTAAAAAAATAATCTAAAATCCTACTTTGCTGCCCCACCTCTCTGAATGCTACACTTTTCCTCTGGGATTATGTCCAATTTAGACTGCACATATCTTGCTCATACATAGATCTTTGAATGTTGTTCAGTCATTTTTCAGTCATGTCTGACCCTTCATGACTCCATTTGGGGTTTTCTTGGCAAAGATACTGGAATGGTTTGCCATTTCCTTCTCCAGATCATTTTACAGATGAGGAAAATGAAGCAAACAAGATTAAGTGACTTGCCCAGGTCAGCTACTAGTGTCTGAAGCCAGATTTGAACTCAGAAAGATGGGACTTCCTGATTCCAAGCCCAGCACTCTATCCACTGAGCCACCTAGCTGCCCTCTTTGAATGTTTTCTCCCCCATTAGATTATGAGCTCTTTGAAGGTAGGAATTATCTTCACTATTGAATCTTTGTCCTCCTAACATTTAGTCCAGTTTACTGCACATATGTGCCTAATAAACACTTTTTTTCATTCATCTACTCGTATACCACACTGTCTCTCATATCTCAAACAATTTAAAATATCAAAGCCACATAGACAGTATATTTTCTAAGACAGATAGATAGATAGACATTTAGATGAAGCATTTGTTAAGTATTTCCAATGTGCCAGTCACTTTACTAATGGCCAGAGATACAAATACAAAACAAAAACAGAAACAAACAAACAAAAAAAGATAGTCCCTACCTTCAAAGAACTTACATTCTAATGGGGAAAGAGAACACATGAAAGAGATCAGAAACATTGCCAAGAGAGAATTGAACATGGACAGCCTGGGCCCTTCATGAAATAGTGGTATAGGGCAGAAACTCACCTTCTGTCTGTTTGCTCTCTGCTCTATAGTCCTGGAACCACTGGAAAGGCAAAATTAGCCAAGTGAGATTCTGTCAAATTCTTTCCTATATACAATGACTTGGCATCGCTGTTGTTTCCAGGTGCTAATAACTTTGGGTTTCATGATTATTTTCAGCCTTCAAAACAACAGCTTGGGTGTGGCTTGCTTTATTTTTAAATTTTATTTTGAATCTTATTGCATTTGACTGAAACATAAGCAGAGTGAGAAACTGCCAATTCATCTTCTGTCACTAAAAAATCCATGCACAAGCGTGGTGTAGTGTGGACAGAGCGTTGGACTTGGAGTCCAAACAGATGCACCTAAATCCCAGCTTTGACCCTCACTGGCTGTGTGACCCTGAGCAAGTCTCTTCCTTTCACTGGGCCTCAGCCTCATCAGCTACAAAATTAGATCATCTTTTAATAAAGAAGGCTTATATTGTATAGGTTGTGCAAAGCAAGTTATTATATTAGTGACTATTGTAACTGTAACTGGCATTAGTTCATTGGTTGGGCATTCCAGGCCCATCCCACCCCCCAATCATTTCGATGAATTTAACTCACCGAATATACTTATCCTATAGAGTACGAGCACATCCACTAGTATTTATTAGAGGACAATGACAATTCCTGGTTGGTTTCCAGCAACTGGTGCTAACTCCAAGATTAATCCTTTCTCCATCCCCTTTAATTTTAGTGTCTTCCCTCTATTGATTGTCATATATACATATATATATGTAATTTATATATATGTAGAGAGAGACTTTGTACATTATTATTTGCCTGTTGTTTCCCCCATTAGATTGAGAGCTCCTTTCGAACAGAGACTTTCACCTTTCTTTGTAACCCCAGTACTTAACACAGTGCCTATGTGCCACATAGTAGGAGCATAATAAATGTTTATTGACTGATTCACTGATTAGTTGTGATTCTGGAAAAGAAGGGCTCTTTTCAGAGAAACTGCCTCTCTAGGCTGACTTGTGAAAGTGAATTGACAGATTGCCCCATCTTCCTTTGTCCTTAAGTGTTTTTTTTTCAAGGTTTCCTTTGCACCTTTCTTAAAAGTGGGAGGGGGGAGTGTCATAAGGGGAATTTCTCCCTGCCCTCCCCTATCCCTCCAGAAGCAGTTAATGGCAACTTGAGGCAGAAGAAAATGGTCATAAATAAGCGGTACGTGTTTGGCCAGGTGATCTAAAGAGACCCTCAAGTTCTGGGCAGAACTGATCAGAGACTAAAGGTTTTCCCAATCTGAGACATGGCAGCAGCTGGGGCAATGATTAAATTTCTGGAGAAGCACATGGCAGAAGCAGATGTGCTTGCCCACTTGAAATTCATCGCCAAGAAATTAATCTAAGTACAATGTCCTTGAACTCTAGTATCCTATTTAGAGGGGGAGGAGGTAGAATTTTAATTCCTAAGAATTGTGTTCCCAGAATCTTGCCTTGTAGTCAAAGAAGAGTTGTTTCTTTGGCAGTCCCACCCCTAGACATTGCCTCAAGAGGAAATTCAAGTTTGAGAGTTTAAGTATCTGGACTTTTAGGAGAGAGAAGGGGAATTCCTGAGCAGTATGCCTCTTTAAGAAAGAAGACAATATGGGAGTCAATCTACCAGTACTTGTTCAACACTTAGAAATACAATTATAAAATACAGTTTATAAAAATAAAAGAAGACAAATATTTATAGCTCATAAATTGGCTAAGCTAGTATTATAAAAATGATGTGATTACCTAAATAAATTGCACTTTCAATGCTGTAAAAACCAAACTTGTAAATCGTTACTTTATAGATCCAGACAAAATAACAAAAAATTATTTGGAGAAACAAAAGGTATAGGACTTAATTAGAAATAATGAGGAGAGTAGAAATAAAGAAAGAGCAGGGGCTAAAAAGATAAGTGAAATAAACCTGATAAGCAAGAATCACAAACAAATTCAATAGCCCAGTATTAAATAAACCCAAGAAGGTAAACTATTTGTGAAAGCACTCACTACTTGCAAGAACTTCTGGAAAAATTGGAAAGACATTGGGGTCAGGAGGAGAAGTAGGCCTATATTAACATGTTAAATAAGTACCATATGCTGCGACAAACAACAAATGGATGTTTAACCTAAGCATTAAAAGATCCATCATTTTTTTAAATGGAGGAAAATGAAAGGAGGTACATTTCGCAACTATGGCTAAGGGAAGAAACCTTATGGAAATTTTTAAACAAAGTAAAGGTTCAATCAATTTCATGTACATTAAATTGAAAACTTTCTGCATGAAGAAAATCAGTACAGATAATATGAGAAGGGAAGCTGCCTAGTGGGAAAATTTTTGTATCATATAACTCTAATAAAGGGTGAGGAGAAGAAACATGGCATAATGAGTACAGAACTACCGTTGGAACTGGAAAATATCTTCAAGTCTTCAACACACAGTGGCTATGTGACCCTGGACATTTCACTTGACTTCTCAATGCTCTAGGAACCTTTAAGACTATTAGCTGAAGAGAAGGTACTGATCTGAATTGGTTCAGGGAGTTTTATCATCCATGAGGTCTCTATATCAATGAAATCATAGGTCCAGTTTATATTCTTAAAGGTCTGAAATCCAAGATATTTGGGCAATTAACATAAAAAAGGCCAAGTACCATTCCCTAATACATATGTGGTTAAAGGATATTTTCAAAAGAAGAAATTAAAACTATTAATATGTGTACTAAGGTTATTCCAAATTGCTAATGATAAGAGATTACAAATTAAAACAACTTGAGGAATTACCTCATGGTCAGTAAATTTCCAAAGATAACAAAAGACAGACATAGTCATTGATAGAGGGGTTACAGGAAGATAGCATACTAAAATTTTGTTGCTGGTGGGAGAGCAGCTAGGTAGCACAGTGGATAAATTGCTAGGCCTGGACTCATCTCCCTGAGTTCAAATCCAGCCTCAGACACATAGTAGCTGTGTGACCCTGGCCAAGCCACTTACCCCTATTTGCCTCAGTTTCCCTATCTGTAAAATGAGCTGGAGAAGTAATGACAAACCACTTCAGTATCTTTGCCAAGAAAACCATAAATGGGGTCATGGAGAGTCAGATAGGACTGAAAAAATAAAACTCAACAACATTGCTGGTGGAGCTGTGAATTGGTTCGATCTATCTGGAAAACATTTTGGAATTATATTTTTTTAAAGTGACTAAATTATACATACCTTATGCCCCAGTAATTCCTATTAATGGCCCAATACTTCAAGGATATAACAGAAAGAGAAGTCACATGTATACCAAAATATATTTACAGCAAGCTTTTTTTGTGGTAGCAAAGAACTTGGAACAAAGTAAGAGAATTGCTAAACAAATTCTTGTATCTTAATGCAATGGAATATTATTGGACCATAAGAAATTATGAATATGAAGACTTTAGAGAAACCTATAAAAACTCATATGAGCTGATGCAGAGTGAATTAAGCAGAACCAAGAAAATAATATGTGTGATTATTACAATAATGTCAAAGAAAACAGCAATAAAATGAACTAACTCTGTGGAATGATAATGACCACTCTGGATCCCAGAAAAAAAGATCTCTTTCCTTTATTGGAAAAGTGGGGGTTGGAGTCATGGGTGTAAAATACTGTGTATTCTATAAGATGGATTCAGTGTTTTGTCTGGCTTTGCTTAGCTGTTTTGTTTTCTTTCCTTTTGTAATCCTGGAAATCACTGTTAGGCATAAGTCTGGTAAGGTAGATTTAAAATGGCCCTATGTTTGTAGTGATTCTGCTTTTGTTACGAAACAGAGGAATGGTTCATGATGATGACTCCAGTGAGAAAGAAAAAAATCTCTAACGACGGAATAGAGAATTGAGATCGCAAATCTGCACTAGTGTTATTCTTTCCTGGGTGGCTCTCAGAGGTCTCCTTCATGACTTAAATAAAGAAATACAAGTGCAGGGTCAATAACAGGTGTTTATGAGAAATGAGATTAGAGAAGGCAGATGCAGTCTTTAACTGAATAAAAAGTCATGATTAATAATCCATGCCTAGACACAGCCAGCTGAAGTAAGGCAAGGAACAGGAGTAAAGACTATCAGTTCCTCCATATCTGTTTTTTTTCTCAGTGCTCCAGCCTTCTGAATGAGCACACACACACACACACACACACACACACACACACACACACAGAGTGATATGCTTCTCGGTCCATTTAGCATTTGCTTCTCATGGACTCTCACAGAAGCTTGGGTTTGAAGAGGGAAACTGAAAATGTATTTCCCAGTAGTTGCCATGGCCATGCTGCTGGTCCATGTGTTGGGAGAGAGACCACCTCCCTCCTCATCTCTTTATGTCTCACCTCCTTGTGTCCTCTCTCCTCTATTGGAAGATTCTCAAAAACTTCTGCTGTAGGAATCCAGTCTTCATCTTGAGTTAGCTTTCTTTCTTCTCACACTGGGAAGAAATACAACTCCATGGGTCTTTACCAACGTGGGCCTCCTTGCAGGTGGCTAGCCATGCTTACCAAAAGGTTGTTATACTTTGTTATAAGGGAAGCTTCATTTGGTCAAGGGTAGGGAGGGGAAATGATTTTGATATAAAAAACAAAAAGCATCAATGGAGACTTGGGCATGCTGGTAAGCAGAGAAGGAACCCTTAGATAGGAGTTACTGAAAATATAGATGCCTCTAGTCTGAAGATAGGAGTAGGGATAGGGAGGATCTTCCACATAGCCCTTACTGTATCCTAGGCCATTGCCAATTGTCTTGACTTTTTTTCTTGCCACTGAACTTCAAGGACTCTGGAAGAGAGAACAAGGCCGATGAGTTTGTGCAACTGCATCACTTAAATCCAATCCATGAGAAAGTCAAGACATCACCCTGTGATATCACTGATCCTCTTCAAAAACAAAGGATCAACAACAACAATGAAAGATGGAGGATTAAAGCCATGACATGGATAAATGATATGACATTAAATCCTTGCTATCTTTCATATTTCTATAAATAATATGATATAGGTCTAATGGCAAAGGGGTCATCTGTTTTGCAGTGCCAAAGTGTGTTTTCCTTTTGGGGTGGAGAGTGAGATCTGATCTAGGTACTAGAAGTCTGGAAGAAAATGGTTAGAATCATGTGGGAGAGGGAGGGATTTATAGGATTTTCAGAATGCTACCCCAATGATAACTGCAAGTTCAGTTCCTTCCAGGGGAAACTACCATGAAAGCTTTTATGTGTTTTGTATATCTATAAATGGAATCCTAATAGCCCTTTTTATCTACATTTTCCCTGACTAAAATAAAGGATATCTTATATATGACAAGCATTTTTTACCTGAAGTGCTTCTGCAACAGCTCTAGCATCTTTGGAAATGTGGACATGAGCCTCATCTGGATATTTTTCTAGAATAACCATATACAGATCATGGATTACAGAATAACAATCATTAGGATGATATTTGAGGAAACATGGTGGATTAGACTGTTATTTTTAGAGTCAGAAAGACTATGTTCAAATCCTGCCTCCAATATTCACTAGCTGGGTAACCTCTGAAAGCATCATTTTCCTCATCTGTAAAATTAAATGATTATAACTATAGTACCTCTCTCACAGGTATATTATGGGGCTCAAATGAGATAATACATGCAAAGCACTTTTGCAAATGCTAAGTTGCTACATAAATATCAGTTATTATTATTATTGTAATTATGTGAGTTATTATTATTCCTGGAATCAGAAAAACCCAAGTTCAAATCCGACCTCAGACGCTTACTAGTTGTGTGACCCTGAACAAGTCACTTTACCGTGTTTGCCTCAATTTCCTCATCTGTAAAAGGAGCTGGAGAAGAAAATGGCAAACCACTCCAGTATCTTTGCCAAGAAAACCCTGAATTATCAGACATAACTGAACAACAACAAAGATTTAGGGCATGAAGTGACCATAAAAATCATTCACTCTAATTTGCGTTTGGCAAGTAAGGCTTCTTTAGGAAGCATCAGGGATAGAAAGCTTGTCTTTAGAGTCAACAAGGCCTGTATTCACACCCCACCTCTGACATACACTTTCTACCTGAGCCAGGGCTGTGTGTGTGTGTGTGTGTGTGTGTGTGTGTGTGTGTGTGTGTGTGTGCTGGAGCCAGCTCTAACCTGCTTAGGAACTCAGCTCAAAATATTAAATTTTCACTGTGAGCATTTACACCTCCAAAATTAGTCATCTCTACAATTTATTGTTTTATTGATTGTCTAGACTTGAGAAAGTGTTAATGATGCAGATTAAATTTAAAAGTGTGTGAGTGCATTTCCCAACACCTCCCCACCAAACCAGATTGTTAAACATTTACCAGCACTCCCCTCTCAGTGAGTGACCTTGGGCAAATCACTTAGCTTCTCTAAGACCCAAGAAACTCTCCAAGACTTTAAGTTACAGAGCAAGTGCCAATTAGCACTGGTAGGGGGAATTTCCTCTTTGGAAATTCCTACATAGATGAAATCCCAGGTCTGATTTTTTTCAAATTACCTCTAAAACTCACATTCATATGCCGTGCTTAGACTTACACAATCTGACACAGCTACACAGTCAGGTGGGTAGAGTGTTATTAATGCCATGTTACAGAGGAGGAAGCTGAGGATCAGAGAAGGGAATTGACTGGGTTGCACAGTTAGTGAGTGTCAGAGAAGGTATTTTTTAAAATATGCTTTCCAAGTAGGAGGCAGAAAGGATAAGAAATTCAACAGTATTTCCAGTAGGAAGCCTGGCACACCCACTGCTTGAAAGGAAAAAGCATCAGAATCTCTTAGTATTCCAGTGTCAAAGAAGGGATTATAAAATTGAGGTGCAGTGTAGGGAGGAGATGCCTCGTCCAATTTCTCATATACACATTCTAATTTCCCCATTTCCATGGAGTGGTTCCTACTAAGCAAGGATGGTATGGCCTTCTCCCCTTTCCTTCAGGAAAGCCTCTTAGAGTCATTCAGGGGAGAAGAGAGCAGGTGTCGTCATGGTTTTGTGAGCCAGCATCCTCCTCACAGAGCCACTTTCCCAGGTCATTGGTTTCATCTGGCATAGATGAGTTGCATTTCGGATGTGGCCTCAGGCCCAAGGCCTGCCTGGATGCTAAATGTCACAAACAGGAACACTGCATAGGTTTGACTTTTTGTCTCTCTGCTTGGGGGCTCTTCATGTTTTATTTTCCTCCAGCTCTGTCACGAATGTGATTTCGTTTATTTGTTTGTTTGGTTGGTTTCTTAGATTTATACTATTGGATGATCTAAGGGCCTTTTGCATAGTCTCAGACTCACAGAACTTCAGAACTGGAATGGAATTTAGGCATGATCATGCCCAATCCAATCATATTATTGGGAGAAACTGAAGGCTATCTGTGTGATCGTGAGCAGGGACTTTTACCTCTCCGGGACTCCATTTCCTCCCCTGTAAAATGAACAGGTTGAATTAGATAGTCTCCAAATTCCCTTGCAGCTCTAAAGCTTTGAATGGATGAATAGGTGGGTGGGTGGATGGATGGATGGATGGATGGATGGATGGATGGATGGATGGACAAATGAGTAAATGAAAAAGCATTCATCAAGTGCATACTAGTACTAAGCACCCTGCTAAGTACTAAGGATAAAAATATAAAAGCAAAGGCATGCCCTCAAGGAGTTTATATTTATATTATCTCCCCTATGCAGGAGAGATAACACTTATAGGGAAATGGTAGCCAGGGAAGCATACTTTGGTCTAGAAATTAACAGAGATTTTGAATGGAGTAGAATGACAGGTCCTACATGGAAACAATGGTATTGTTGATTTGTTGGTTTAAGAATTGAAGAGGACTCAGCAACCAAGGAGGCTGAAGCTTGAGCTTTGGAGGTCAGAACTGTAGTGGGTTAAGTCTATTGAGTGTTTGCATTAAATATGACATCAATATGATGATGAAAGGGATGGGGTAGGAACAGTGATCCAGGTTGCCTAAGGAGAAACAAACCATCCTAGGTCTGAAACAGAGCAGGTATAAGCTCCTATGCTGACAGATAATAGACTATACTCATGAGTAGCCCCTACATTTCCGGTCTGTCAAGATAAGCAAGATATTTTTTTTTAATTGAAAGGGTGGGAAAATGTCACACACTATTATTGTTGTATAAATTGTTGCACTAGTTCTGCTCAATTCATCCTTCATTAGTTTACAAAAATTTTCAAAGTTGTTGATTTTTATTAAATTGATGTTATACTATAAATTGCATTGTTTTTGTTCATTTCATGCTGCACAGGTTCATATGTCTTCACTTGTCTTTTTGAACTCATTTCCTCATTTCTTATAGCACAAAAGTGCTCCCTCACATTCATATACCACAACTTACACTAATTCAGCATTCCTCAATTGTTGGACATCTTAGTATCCAGTTTTTTTTCCACAACAAAAAAAGATATTATAAATATTTTTGTGCATAAAAGACCTTTTCCTCTTTCTTTAATCTCTTTTGGATATAGGCCTTGTAGTGGTATAGCTAGGTCAAAGATGTAGTATTTAATGACTTTTATGTATTATTCCAAATTGCTTTCATAATGGTTGTACACATTCACAACTCCACCAGAAGTGCTTCAGTATGCCTGTTTTCCCACAGTTTCTCCAACATTTATTGTTTTCCCTTTTTGTCGTATTTGCCCCTCTGGTAAGCATGAGAACAATGACCTTATTTCCAGAGGTCTGATAATGAAACATGTTACCCTTTATAGAAAGGTGATGGATTTAGGGTGTAGAAAAACGTGTGTGTATATATGTGTGTAGCTATATACACATATGTACATATATGTAGGTATAGACTTATATGTACATATACATGATAAAGGTAAATATATATGGCTATACACAAATATGTGGCTATAATGGCTATACACATACATATGTATGTGCATATTTGTGTACAGCCATTATAACCATATGTTTGTGTGTATTTGTACATATGTATACATATATGCCATTGGTAGACTTTGTTTTACTTAGCTATGCATATTTGTTACCCCCCAAAATTATTCTTTTTCTTTTTTTAATGAAATTTGAGTTGGGAGAAAAAGAAAATTTCTATTAACTTATAAATATAGAGAATGTTAGGGAAGGGGGAGGTGTTTCAGACTCATGCATTTCAGATGAGGTCACTGTATTAGTTTAATTCAACTGGTTCATCTCTTACAAGAGACCTCTTGCAAATCAGGAGTAATCTATAAGTGTATATAATATAAAAACAAGGGAAGGGAAGGGAAGGGAAAGCAAGAGAAGGCCAGGTTGTAAGGCAGTTGTAGATGGAATGGAATGGGTGGCCTATGACCCGAGAGGAAAGAGAGAAGTGAAGTATGATGGTTGGGACTGTCTTGAAACAGTGGTCTGGTAATGCCAGACACCAATCAGGAGATGGAGACGGCAGGACAAATGTTCCTCTAGGGCAATGGTTGATATTGTTTTGGTCCCGTAGATCCCTTGAATTGAAATTGAAATTGAAATACAGTTACCAAAATATTTTTTTAAAACAAGATCCTAGACCTCAGGTTAAGAACCCCTGCTCTAGGGCATGGCCTCTCATATGAGTGGCAAGGTGGTTGGCAAGGCTGTCAAAAAGTGGCCAGAGAGGAGGGATTGGATCCAAGTCCAGAAAAAAGTAGAGGATTTTCCATTTGAATATGCAGATGAAAAAAATGAGTGCATCAGCTCTGTCTCAATGTTTGGGAGGATTGGGATGAAGTCCATGTTTTCCTTTTCTGTTCTGCAGCCAGGATTTAGGAATCACTTTCTCAATGTGTCTCTTGTTGGCTAGTCCATAAATGTTAAAGTCAGTACCAAAAAGGAACCTTGAATCTTAGAATTCTTGAAGCTTAGATTCCTCAAAACCTAGATGGTTAGCATCCTAAAATCCTAGAATCATAGACTATTAAATTTCTAGGCTCACATAAATTTAAAATCTAAAACTAATACGCAAGAGGGGTTTGAACATGAACTGGTTTCTTGGGATTTGTAGTTCATGGAGATAAGTATTACCCTTTCCCCCCAAGAAGTGGTCAGATAATGAGAAGTATTTTGGAACTATTGTAATATCTTAGCTGTAAGGCACAAATGAGTCATGCGCTAGAATTCTTTAATACCTGCATAGCTGAGCAGCAATGTTAGGAATAGGGGTGTCCTCCTCAAATCTACCCATCATTTAAAGAGCTGCCGCATAACCAATTAATGGCAATGAGACAACAGATAAAAGGAGAAAGAAAAAACAGAACTGAGATGCAGCAAAGAAGGGAGAGATGCAGGAGATTGAGGAGCCCTCAAGGCAGCTCAGAGCAGAAGACAGACTGAAGTCACTGGTTGTACCCACCTCTTCAAGAATATAGGGAAGTTCCAAGAAAGAGGTCTGCTCCTTTCCCAATTTCCTTTCCCAGTGCATGACCATTAATAGACCCTGTGTAATATATTACTCACTCCTTTAACAAAATATTTCTAATGACCTGAATTTTGCCTCAACCATAAAGAAGCTAAGGGATAGCTAGAGATATACATAAATTTGAATTAAAGCAGAAACAATCTCTGCACAAATGTTAAGAATTTTTCTAGCTTGGGGCTTTCAGTAATTGTAATTCTATCCCTGACTTTTCTTTTCATTTAATACAAACTCCATAAAGCCGCAGAAATGGGAATCATTTGGACCTTAGGACAATTATATTGTCTCTAGGATAAAAAAAAAAATGAGCTGTTTATTATGACAGGGGTGGCTGATTACATTTTCAGATACGTAGCAGGTAGAGAGGAAAGGATGGTGAGGCCACTGGTCACCTACATCCTCCAGAAGCAAAGAGACACCTATATATAATGGTGTTACAAATAGAATTATAAAGCAGCATGGTATAAATCAACGTAGTATAATGAAAAGAGGGCTGAGCTTAGAATCAGGAAATTTTAAGTAGGTTTGAATCCTGTCCCTGGCAGTCAACAAGCATTTATTAAATACCTATAATGTATTAGGCACTGTGCTAAATACAAAGAAAAGCAAAAAACCATAGTCCCTGCCCTGAAAGAGCTCACATTGCAATGGAGGAGACAACATGTGAATAACTATGCACATACATGCAGAATAGATAGAAGGTAATCTCAGAGAAAAGAAACTAGCAGTCAGGGATCTGGGAAAGACCTATTGCAGAAGGTGGGATTTGAGCTCAGTCTTGAAAGAAGCTAGGGAAACCAATAGGCAAAGATAATGATTGAGAGCATTCTAGGCATGGGGAACAGCCAATAAAAAGGAACAGAGTTTGGAGATGCAATGTCATATAAGGAATAACAAAAAAGGTAGGTATTGATGGATCATAAAATACAAGGAGGGTAGTAAAGTGTAAGAAGACTGGAAAGGTAGGAAAGCACAAGGTTGTAAGGGCTTGAACTACCAAATGGAGAATTTTCTATTTTAAGATCCAGAGGTAGCAGGAAGCCAATGAAGTTTATCTAGTAGAAAGGTGACATGGTCAAACCTGCACTTTAGGAAAATCGCTTTGGCAGTTGAGTGAAGGATGGACTTGAGTGGGGAGAGACTTAGGGCAGTAGGGAGACACACTAACTAGAAGGCTTTTATAATAGTCCAGGTGTGAGATGATGAGTACTTGTACCAGGGTATTGGTTATCTAAATTGAGAGAAGAGGATACATGAGGAATATTGTAAAGGTTAAAAAAAAAAGAAAGAAAGAAAATCTGTCAACAGATTGTATATATGAAATGAGAGTGAGGGAGAATGCCGTGAAGATTGTGAGCCTGGATGGCTCTGAGCATGGCAGTGTCCTAGACAGTAATCAGGAAATTTGGAAGCAGGGAGGGCTTGGGGGTAAAATAATTCTTTTTTGGACATGGTAAATTTGAGATGTCTATGGGTTATCTAGTTCATGATGTTCAAAGGGCAGTTGGAGATGTAGGGCTATAGCTCAGGAGGGAGAGTAGGTTTGCATATATATATCTGGGAATATCTGCATAGATGTAATTAATGAACCCAAAGGAGCTTCTTAGCTCCGTAAGTGAGGCAGTATGGAAGTAGAAGAGAAGAGGGCCCAGGACAGAGCCTGTGGAGACATCTATGGTTAATGGGTATGATGAAAGTAACAGAAAAGGAGACTGGGAAGAAGTGATCAGACAGGTAGAGGAACCAGGGGAGAACACTGTCTTGAAAGTCTAAAAAGAGAGAATATATAAAAGGTTTTGACAGTTATCAAAATTTCAAAGAAGTCAGAAAGGACAAGGCCATTAGATTGGTCAATTAAGAGATATTTGGTGACTTTGGAGAGAGCAATTTCAGTCAAATGATGAGCCAAATTGTAGAAGATTTTGATGAAAGTGAGACAAGCTGAAGTGGAGGCACCCAGATGGCTTTCTCTAGGAATTTAGCTGAGAAAAGAGATGCAAGATTATAGCTAGTAATGGTGAAAGCATCGAGTCAGAGTTTCTTCAAGCTAGGGAAAAAATGGGCATGTTTGTAGGCATTTGGGAAGGAGGTAGTAGACACAGAGAGACTGAAGATTAGAGAGAGAATGGAGATGATAGAAGGGACAATCTGCTGGATAAGACAGGAAGGGATGGGATCAAAGAGAAGGGCCATTTCTTCATGAAACAAAGGATGCTACTACCTATGTGACATAGAATTTTGAGTTCTCTTCAAGGCTCAGATCAAGTGTTATCTCATTTACAGGACCTTCCCTGATTCTTCCTGTTGTCAGAGTCTCTACTACCTCCACCCCCATCACTTTGTGTTTATTTTTTATATAACCTGAATTTCTCTGGAAACATGTTGCATCTTCCCTTCCCCACTAATGAACTGTAAGCTCTTTGAGAGACCATATTACTTGTGTATTTGTATCCCCAGGGCCTAACAGTGTCTAACACTTAATTACTGCTTAATAATGCTTGTTGATTGAATGATTGATCTGAGCCTGTTTCCTCATCTGTAAAATGAGGATGATAACTGCAATACCTACCTCACAGAGTTATTGTGAGAATAAAATGAGATAATGTATTATCATTTTATAAACCTTAAAACCATGTAAACATCAGCTATTTTCATTAGAGCAATAGACTCTCTAAGCTTTAGAGTAATAACATCATAATATTCATAGGATAATAGAATCTTAGAGTTTTAAAATCCTAATGTCATAAAATATCTGATTTGCAAAGGATTATAAAAGTCATCTGGCCAAACTTTACCTTATATAACGTTCTTCTAAAGCAGCTCTTTGGGAGCTCAAATATTAATTAATTGTTTCATCAGTCTCCATTTGCCTAACTAGCCCCTGCAAGATTCTAATTGATAGTTTATTACAACACAGATGACGGGAACAGACCATACCAACTTTAGAGAAATTCTTAGCAACTTAGGTGCATACTTCAAGGGACATCTGAATATCTCCCTTCTGCCTTGAAAAGAGAATACAATAATTATTACATGTATAACAACAATAACAATAATACACTTCCTTACCTTCAAATAGCCTTTCATCATATACAAGGTGCTTTTAAAAAATAATATTTCATTTTATCTTAACAACAGCCTTATCAGATAGAAAAAAGAAAAGGATTATTACTTCCATTTAACCAATGAAGACACTGAACCTCAGAGAGGTAAAATGATTCCTCTTGGGCAGAGATTCTTACCTTTCATTTTTTTAAATCATAGGCCCCTTTAACAGTCTGGTGAAGCCTGTAGACCCTGTCTTAGAATAATATTATAAATGCATAAAATAAAATACATAGGGTTACAAAGCAAATCAATTATTTTGAAATAAAGATGAATTTTTTCCCATCAAAGTTCAAGGACCCCTTGGAATGTGTCCACAGATCCTTTAGGAAGTTGTAGACCCCAGGTAAAAAAAAAATCTGATCTAAGGTTACATGTCTTGTTAGTGGTTGAATTGACGCTCAACCTTGCTTCTTCTGACTTCAGTAGGGTAGTCTTTCCTCCCTACTACAGTACCCAAGGCATCAGCATAATTAAAATCTCATTCTATCGTGTTGTGGCTTTCCCTCTCAGTTTTAGTTTTTCTTGGATGGAAGTCTCTAATGGCATGCCACAAGATTCTTGCCATGGCTTCATTCTTTCCATAATTTCTTTGATTTGTTTATCAATTACTTGAATTAAGACATAAATGAAGTGCATATCAAATTTGAGAATAATATATAGCTGAAAGGAACAGCTAAGATATTGGATGACAGAAAAGACATTAAAAAATACTTCAGTGTACTAGATTGATAAATTCAATTTAACAAGATGAAATTCAATAGAGATAAATATAAAGTTCTACCCTTGGGTCCAAAAAAATCAACTGTGCAAGTATAAGATGGAGGGGATAGGTATAGAACAGTTCATGTGGAAGAGGCCTTGGGAGAGTTAGAGGATTTCAAGTTCCATATGAGCCAGCTATATGATTTGCCAGTCAAGAAAGCTAACATAATATACAGGACCACGGAGGAGATAGTAACATTATACTCCACACTGGTCAGACCACCATGATACCTGAAGTATCACTTTCAATTTGGGGTACCACATTTTTGGAGGGAAATTAACTAACTGGAATATGTCTACAGGACAACCAAAAAGGTGAGGGGACCGGAGTACATGCGACATCATGATTGGTTGAAAGGACTGAGACTGTTTAGCTGAAAGAAAAGAAGACTAAGAATGGGATGAGAATGCGTTTAATCATCATCTTCATCCATTTGAAAGATTATTAAGAGTAAAAGGGATTAGACTTGTACTGCTTGGCCCTAGAAGCAGAACTAAGTGCAATAGAAGGAAGTAAAGGGAATACAGATTTTGGTTCAATACAAGGTGAAATGTTTTAATAATTAGAGCACTCCAGATGTGGGGTGGGTTACTTCATGAGGTAAGGAAGGAGCTCTGCATCACCAGAGATCTTCATTTGGAGGTTTGATGATCAGAGTAGGTATTTCCTTAGTGTCATTTCATCTCTGTGAAGAACTGAGAAACCTAGACATTTTGACAGAGGGAAATAGAATTTGTGAAACATCAGGAAGCTGTATGGACCTAATTTGCCCACAATAGGGAGATAGCCCCCATGATAATGTTCCCATGATAGACACCCCTAAGGGAGCCTGCTGAACGTGCCCATACCTCCTAAGATGGGGGCATTCTTAGTCCCCTTCCACAGTGGGTGGGTGTAGCCTCCTTTGATTAGCTATGTGTGGAATTGGGGGACAGAGTGAGTCTTTAAAACTAGCAACACTACAATGTTAGCCACTCTCCCGTTTCGACCAGAGGGTAACGATCTCAATTCACTCACAGTATAAATACCATGAATTGAACCAGTGAGAGAGGAAAGACTTGCTTCCCCTCTATTATACCCTGACTCCTTTGTGTTCATATTTTAATATCAGTTCTAGGTTCAGACTGTGATCTCTACCAGATGAAGAGTTTGAGCCATGGTAACCTTGGAGTCAAGATCGCAAGTAGGATGGTGCAGCCAGCCATCCTAGAAGGGAAGCCCTAAGAAACCAGGGTGTCTGGGACTCAAGCTCAAAGGGGGGTTTAGATTTGGAACTTGGGACTATGCTCTATAACAGGACTTCTTAAACTTTTTCCACTCACGACCTCTTTTCATCTTTTAGCAGCGTTAGTTGACCTTGTGTGGGTGTGATGGCAGGCACAATGCACATGTGGTGTGTTCAGAACCAAGGCTGCAGTGAAGTTGCTCGATACAACACAAGCAAGCACTGCCAGAAACACCTCAGATTCATTGCACATTTGACTTTTAATTAATTTTTGGTCGTTGCTCTTTCAGAAACATTTTACTGTGAACCAAATTTTTTGCGACCCTATGTGGGGTGGGACCCACAGTTTAAGAAGCACTGCTTCTGAGCTAAGCTATGAACTTAACTTGCTCCCCGCCCCCCAGCCTGAGGTAATGAGAAGGGTAGGGAGATTATACCTCCTACACATAGAGGGAGGGAGTTTGTACATTTGTGATTATATCTTTTATTGTTTTGGAATGTTCCAATAGAATAAATTTTTTGTTGTTCAGTCATTTCAGTCTATCTGACTCTTCATGACCTCATTTGAGGTTTTCTTGGCAAAGATACTGGAGAAGTTTGCCATATTCTTCTCCAGCTCAATTTACAGATAAGGGAACTGAGACAAACAGGATCAAGTGACTTGCCCAGGGTCACACAGCTAGTAGGTGTCTAAGGCCAGATTTGAACTCAAGAAGATGAGTCTTCCTGACTCCAGGCCCAGTACTCTATCTACTATGCCATCTAGCCATGGACACAAAATTTAGATGCTGGCATCCAGCATTTTCTGCCCTCCTCTTTCAATCCATTGCCTACTAGGTTTTGTACTTCCTACTCACAATGTGGGGAAAAGTAGCCTTTGACAGTTGCTATTAAACCAGGCCAACTGATTACCACGTATATATGACACGTCTTTAAGTTTGTTCTTTATTATTAACATTTTCTCAATCACTTTCATAAGTCTAAACAATTGTCAAAACAACAAATCAAGCCCTGATTTGTAGCATTGCTATGTATTCTCAAATTGAAAATTTAACAATAGCTCTTCACCATAGTCCTGGGTCAGAGGGACTGTTTTTTCTCATCGCTTTTCCCAGCTAGAGTCCCTGATCTGGAGTGGGGATCCCACACCCAGACTTCCCTTTTCATGATCTGCACATGTGAATTCTATGGACACACCTAGAGAATTGAGAAGACACCTGGAATGAGGCTTTGGGAGATGGCTCCTGTATGAGTGCTTAGCATTTTTCTTCAATTTTTTTGTTCTGTTCTATATATTATGTGGCCACAGTTTGTCAAGTATCTAAAATCTGTGACTATAGGGGAAGGGGCAGGGTAAAAAACAGCAACAGAGATGAGAATATAGATGTGAGACAGAAGATCTAGGGTTGTAGACCTCACAGTTTTTATATTTTGACCAACATCTGATATGATCTCCTAGTTAAATGCTTAATCTAGCAGGCATGCATGTAAACTGTTCAAACTGTGCATGGTAGTGGTGAAGTAGTCTAAGCATTTGCAGACTGAATGTCCTCTGGTTGAGGGGTATACTGAAGGCTTTTGGGGACACTCTTCCAGGCACATAGTAGAGAGACGCTGAGATGGATGCTGGACATGTGGCTCAAGGAAAGTACCATCTGTGGACAACTCAGATATTCTGCTTCCTTGCTGGATAATTAATACAGTGACATGTTTATGGAAGACAGCATAGTGCCCTGAGTATCACAAGCAGGGCTATAAGGTATTAGATCACTGTATTGTAGAGGGCATTACGGATTCAAGTAGATAAAGGTTTTCAACCTGAGGATCATGAACAACCAAGAAGTCCATAGATTTTCAGGTGATGTACGAACAAAACATCACATCTTTATTTTCACTAACATTTGGCTTCTTTTGTGATCTTATGTATTTTACTTTACTCACTTAAAAACATTATTCTGAGGAGTTCATCACACACACACGCACGCACGCACATGCATGCACACACACGCACGCACACACACACACACAAATTAAGAACACCTATAGATGATCTCTGAGGCATCTCTTTCAACACTATGATTTTTCCTCTCATATTTCTACATTGGAAGGCTTTTCTCTCTTTTTCTGGTGGAAATGAACAGTGGGGACATTCTTTGCCACAGTAAGATGTCATGTGAGAAGAGCCCAGAGTCAGCACCACCTTCGAAAGGAGGCATGGTACAGTGGAAAGGGCATGGAACTTGGAGTCAGAAAGCCTAATTTCAAATACTAACCCTGCCACTTTTCATCAGTTGTGACCTTGGGCAAACAAGTTAGCCTCTCTAAGCCTCATTTTCATCATCTGTAAAATGGGGGGGATGGACTCAATGTCCTCCAAGATCCCTTTTAGTCTTAAATCTATGAACCTATGAGGCTAAGGGGTCTAGAATAGGTTTGGCACATGTAGCCAAGGGCTAAGGTTTGTTGTTCAGAAAAAGAATGTGTTGGGATCAGTATTGATAGAAGAACACTAGGTCACGCATTATGTTTTGTTTTGTTTTTTTTTGTTTTTCCTCCCTAGAGACAGGCATAAGTAAAATTGGGACCTAGCAAAGTTGTCTTGTATACTTCTCCCTCATCCCCAAGCCTACTTTTAAATACCTATTTTCACAATAATCTCCTTTTCTTCTGCACAAGTTTTGATAGGAGTCACCTCTAATGATGTTTCCCATGTGGAGAGGCCAGGGCGCCATCTTCCTTGGAGTGTTGTGATGATATAGAATGGAAGTGTGTTGGAGGGGCTTCAACATGCATGAACATTCTCCAACTGGTTCTAGGCTGCTAAAAACATGATTTGGAGATTTTCCAATTGTCTAGGTAGCTGGAAATAAGGAAAGTATTAGCCACCAGGACTGCCATTTTCCTCAACTTTGTCCTCTGGCTACTTTCTTGGTTTGACTCCTTTGCTGACAGTATCTGGTGAGAGACAATGCTGTAAGAGGAGAGGCCTTGGGCCTTCTCATATTTTAGGCTGACATGTGGCCCTAAGAGGATAACTAGGTGGTATAGTGGATACAGCTCCAGGCCTGGAGTCAGAAAGACCTGAGTTCAAATCTGTCCTCAGATACTTAGTAGCTGTGTGACCCTGGGCAAGTCACTTAACCCTGTTTGCCTCAGTTTCCTCATCTGTAAAATGAGCTGGAGAAGGACATGGCAAACCACTCTAGTATCTTTGCCAAGAAAACCCCAAAAAAGGGTCACAAAGAGTCAGACATGATTGAAAATGACTAAACAATATGTGGCACTTTGGAAATAAGCCTCGGTCTTTTTGCCTTACCATTTATTCTTCTCCATCTTAGGCAAAGAAGCTTAATGTGAAGGCTCTTATCTTGTGAGTTTTAAAAGGTCAAGAGAGTGGGCCTTCAGGAGCCTTGGAGTCCATGGCAGATTTTGAATCCAGCTTAGCATCATTTCCTTAAGGAGTAATGAGTGACCTTCAAGTGACTTTCAGAGCCCTACTGAGACAAAGACTCAGCCAGCAGCAATGCTTTTGGATATGAACTTTGAGTGCTATGTAGGAATTGAACTAAATTTACATCTTCAAAGTAAATATAATTTTACAAAAGGTAATTGACATTAGGTGGTTCAATAGAGATAGATGGCAATGCTAGCTACTGGGACCTAACAATAAGGTAAATACAACCAGTGAGGGCTCAAGCCAATAACATTAGAGAAGGGATACCCCCCAAACCCCTCAGGGTACCCCTAGAATCCTCAGGGAGCAATGTAGCTGGGCTGGCTCTGAAAGAATGTATCAAAGCACCAACACTGAATATATTAAGAACCCTCCATATGTTGGAAATAGATGAGTCTAGAGGTAGCATAGCAGATCATACACCTCCTGACCACACCACAGCAGCAAGTTAGCTGTGGGTAGAGGACAGACTGTCACAGAACATCAGAAGCTAAGAAAAAATGAGCCGCTCCTTGGGGAGACAACTTTGGGCCAGGCAAACTGTCAGCCCTTCAGCATCCTTTACTGTTCATTTTCTGATCTCAATTGGACTTTCTGGCCTGAATCTCTGCTCTAATAACTGTTTTTCTCTTTCATCGCAGTCTGCTCCACAGACACCCTGGTTACTGGGTGAATAAAAGGAAAAACCAAGCCTGGTTGTTCAAGTCAAGATTCTTTTCCTCCAAACGAGTGCCTAGCCTCCTCTGCCCCAGATAGAGGTTTCCCCTTCCTCATCCTGAGATCTGCCTAATCATTCATTCCCTTGGGCAGGATATGGCAATTTGCTCTCATTAAGAATGTCAGAGACTGTCTTTCCCTAGACATGTTTTCATTTTAAAACTGAGCTCTCATTGCACATGAAAGGCTGTGTCCCCTCTTGAAAGGATTTGGGGCAATAGGAAACAAGTCAGAGATGACATCTTGGGGGAAGGGGAGGGTGGGCAAGATAACATACCTGAGGTCAGACCTAATAGTTGGCTTCTAAGTTTACCTACTCCCATTCTCCTCCTTTAGATACAATGCCTGAAATTTCCACGCCCCCATGAAACTGGCCCAACCTCAGTGAAAATATAAAACTGGATTTGGAATCAGAGATGCTAGCTTTGAATCTCAGCTCTCCAGCTTACCACATGTGTGACCTTAGCTAAGCCACTTCCCTACCCTTCACTTCAGTTTCCTCATTTGTAAATGAGATGGGTAGAACAGACAATCCCTAAGGACCCTGTCAGCTCCAAATACAAGGGTGCTGTGACTTATTCTTTTCCTAGGGGCTCCAGAGCTGCCTGTGTACATCCTTACAAATAGTACATTCACATAGTAAAGGAGCCTTTCTAAAATAACCTGAGCCCAGTGGATATACTGCTGAACTTAAAGACCTGGGTTCAAATCCTGCCTCAGACACTTACTAGTTGTGTGACCCTCATTTAGTCATCTAACCTCCCTGAAATTCACTTTCTCTGTAAAACAAGGAATTTGGACTAGAAGGCTTCTAAAATCCCCATGATCCTATAATAACTCAACCTCACTTCGCCTTGAAAATCTCTTCCTCATAACTCTGGGCAATCATATCTAGAAAGTAGGAAGAAGGCCAGGCACTCAAGGACTATGCTTGGGTTTGGTTTTTTTTTGTTTTGCTTTGTTTTGTTTTATTTTTTAATACATTGATGTTTTCTGTAGGTTCTATCTTCCTATCAACCTTGGATAACTAAGATGGCAAAGAGCTTGCAGACTGCTTAGGGAATTAGATACAGACTGAGTTTCTTTCTTCTCTTTTTCCTGGTCCATTAAAAATAGGTTTCCAATAGATTTAATAGATTTCCAATGAAGAATGGTATAGGAGAAATTGCATAAAGGACATCATCACAATGATATATATGACTGGAAAAAGAGGTAGGTCATGGTCACATAATGAGAGGGAGGGGTAATTGATGGCATAGCCAATGCTCTTCATTGGTGTCTATCAAGGACATGAGCTTTGGAGAAAGAATCCCCTGTGGAGGATATTTATGGAAGGACATAGATAAGAAGTACACAGGAAAAGATGTTATAAAGACACAAGGTTTGTAGGGTGGGGGGCAGACTATCCTGCCAACTATTACAAATGTGAGGGGACAGATCTGTTCTGCACCAATTACACCAATTTTAGAGTGGCATTCCCTCTAAGAGAGTACTGAGATACCAAAGAAACAGGGGTCAATGCCAGTTTGGTTATTAATAGGTTTTATTAGGGTTCATTGGAGGATCTTAGTCACAAGAGGCCCAATCCTCAGTGGCAGGCGGGAAGACAATGGTGGCTCCCCCACACCACCCTCAGAGCAGGTCAGATATTATTTAGAAACAGAACAAAGAAGGCATAGTGCCAGGGATGGCCCCAGGTCATGTGCAAGTTCTTCCATGAGATAGCTGGAGCTTCTTTTGCAGTTTACATTTACTTGAAGTATAGTTGTCCCTTCTACACAGCAGAGGTTAGAAATGCAACGACCCCATGACCTGAAAAATCCACATAAAAATTTTTGGCCCTCCCTTTGTATCACAGGAGTCTGAATTATTATAGTATTAAAAGATAAAATATGTTGATATTATACAATACTATACATCTATTTTATGCATTTCTGAGTTTCTAAACTTCTTCTGTTTCACCTGCTGGCCTTTGCATGTTGTCTGAGGCTTCTGCAAAACTCCCCCAAAATTCCCATTTAATCTCTAATGCCACCATAATATATTGAAATTACAATGAGGAAAGTCATGATGTGGAAGGTAGTTTACATTCTCTGTCAAGTCATAGGGCACATTCTCAGGCTCTGGCTACTACTATACAGGTGTGGCTAAGTTGGAGGAAATAACAATGTAAAATCATAGAACTAATAATAATAATGATAAGGATAGTTAATGTTTATATAGTGCTTACTGTGTGCCAGATACTGTGCTAAGCACTTTACAATTATTATCTCATCTGATCCTCACAACAACTCTTGGAAGTAGGTGTAATTATTATCTCCATTTAACAAAGGAGGAACCCTAGGCAAACAAAGGTTAAGTGACTTGCACCTATTTGAAGTCAGATTTGAACTCAGGTCTTCTTGGCTCTAGACTTGGCTCTAGCACTCTACTATACCACCTAGCTAGAGCTAAGAAGGGACCATCTAGTCCACTCCTTTCATTTTACAGACAGGGAAACACAGGGATGAAGTGATTCTCCTGAGGTTACATAGTTAGTAAATGTATCTCATTTTGCAGATGAGCAAAACAAGGCTCAGAGAATAGAAGAGATATGCCTAAGGTTGCACAGCTGGGGTTCAAACCCAAATCCCCCAGATGCCACATCAAGACTTAATTCATTGAACTATAAACCCTTTCAGTCATGAAAGTAGTTCTTTCTGGATTTGACATCACCATCTGAATATGAATCCAAAGTCAGCAGGAGCCTGATGAATACTGAGTGGGGAAAAAAAAAACACTCTAATAAAACATGTTTGTCATCATGGGTCAGGTCTGGATCTTTGGACTCAGGCATATCAAATTGAAGTTATCTAATCGAATTCATCTCATTCTCCTGTCGACAAAACCTATTATAAAATTCATGCCTTATTGATTTAATTCACATTTTTTCTTCATTTCTTCATTTTTCTTATGAGTTCATTTCCTTACAGTTTTAACAATCTCTACTAGAACCAGGGAATGGACTGTTCCCCACTAAAAGGAATCAGGACTTGTAATGAACATCTCTACATACTGAGCACCCTTCAGAACAATCCAGACTAGGAGCTGGTTGCATGATAATCCACACAGGGATCTGGACATGTAATGATCTCCACTAGAACCTTGGCATGAAATCATCCCCACCAGAATCTGGGCAGGAATCATCCCTCACGGAACCCAGGCATTGCATACCTGGACCTACATCTGATTTTCTCAGTAGAATAAACTCAGTGGGGGCAAGAAGTGTTAAATTTTTTTCTTTGTATTCCCCTTGCCTACTTAGTGCAGGGTCTTGGACATGCTTAAATGTGCAAGGGTTTTATGAATTTGTCAGCATGGGGAACTCCTGTTGTGGGAACTCTCTCCATCAACACAGATTCTAATCATAATCCATTTATGAGATAGTATGGTACAGTCAAAAAGTCACTGGTTTTGGAAACTGTCCAAAGCCTGTCTCTGATGCCTACTATCTCTATGATCTTATTGAGAGGCATTTAACTTCCTGGAGTCTCAGTTTCCTCATTTGTAAAATGACTATAAAACAAAAAAAGTTTGACTAGATGACCTCTAAAGTTCTTTACAGCTCTAGATATGTGATCTAATGATTACTTAGTAGATAAATTCTGGGTAGCTATTTGAAGCATATAGAGATTAAGGAAGTTACCCTGATTCACCCAACAAATAAGCATCATCAAAGTACAGATTTTAACCAGGTCTTCTTGACTCTAAGTTCAGAACCCTACCCCCCAGGTCACTGATGCCTCTGACTTATACAGAATAGGTAATTAATAAATGTTAAATTGAATTGAGCAAGATTTTGTGAAGACCATTTTGACTCCATAAAGAGGATTTGCAAAATGTATGCTCAAACCCTGATTTTTCTTGCCCCTATGTTTTATCTTTTAGCTTCCCTAGAAAACTCTTTGCCTTCCCACACAGGAGTGTTTGGCTTTTGTTACTTTGCCAAGCCTTGCAACTACGAGTTTTTCTATCAGAAATTTCACTGAAGGCTGCCAGATGAGAGTAATATGAGAGTGAAGGGTGATCATTTCACTTTCTTCAGACTTTTGAATATGCTTGCTTAAGAGGAAGAAATAATCCCTTCCAATTCTGATCTATGGGTCCATAGAGCATCATTTTCCTCATCTGTTAAATAGAGATACTAATATTTGTACCATGTAACTCAAGGGTTGGGAGGGGGGAGGGCTTTGTAAGCATTTAAGTGGTATAGAAATATGAGCTACCATTCTTACAAAATGGGGGGAGGGGAGGGATGACTGATCCAACCTCTGGCTTCATCATTTTCCTAAGGCAAGTCTCAAGGAAATACCTATTGCTTGACTTCTCTCCAGCTCCTGTCCATCTTCTAATCCTCGAGCTCTCTACCTCAAAGGATGGCTTTAAGGAAGGTGCTTTCCAAACCTTCAGGTGTTGTATGAATGTGAGTTATTGTTGCTATCATTCGAATAAACAGGCAGCTAGGTGATGCAATGGATAGAGCGCTGGGCCTGGAGTCAGGAAGACCTAAATTCAAAAAAGCCTCAGATACTAATTAGCTATGTGAGCTCTGAATAAGTCACTTCCCCTCTGTTTGCCTCAGTTTCCTCCCTAGTAAAATAGGGATGATAATAGCACCTATCTCACAGGGTTGTTGTGAGAATCAAATGAGTTATTTGTAAAGTGCTTAGAATAATTCTTGGCATTTTCGGTTTGTTGTTCAGTATTTTTTTAGTCATATCCAACTCTTTGTGACCCCATTTGGGGTTCTCATGGCAAAGATACTGGAATGGCTTTCCATGTCCTTCTCCAGTTCCTTTTACAGGTAAGGAAACTGAGGCAGAGTTAAGTGACTTCCCAGGGTCACACAACTAGTAAATGTCCGAGGCCAGATTTGAACTCAGGAAGATGGGTCTTCCTGACTCTAGGCTTGGCATTCTATCCACTACACCACCTAGCTGCCCCTGCTTTGGCATTTAGTATGCATTTAATAAATGTTTCTTCTCTTGCCTTCTCCTTCCACTCCCCTACAGTTCTTGCTTGGCCACTATGGTTTGATTCTAAATCATGGGCTAACTCTGAAGATATTTAATACCTGGGACATTCAGTTATGAATGGCAAGTCCCCCATTTGCCCATTCTCACATGAAGCAGCCTGTGATAATTCTTACAATAGAATTAAATGCCAGATTTTTTTTAAACCAGCACATATAAAAGCCCACACACAAAATGTGCTTTCCCAGCAACCTTATTTCAATGCCTACCAACCCAGTATAGATGTGGATGATTACGGAAGTCTATCTTGTTTGTTGATAGTTGTTATGGTGTATCTTCCTTCTCCCCAACAGGGTGTGGGGGTGTGGAGTGCATTTATTTAGGAAAATGCATGGAATTGTATTCTTTGGTGATTATAGCTATATTGAGATCAATTACAATGTGCAACAAACATCTGAATCATTACCAGAAACCTAGAGCCTCAGATTTAAATATGTATGAGAAGCTGTCCAGAAATTACTAAATATATGTTATATATATGTATGTATATATATATATATATACATATATATTACAAAAAGTAAAACAGTATTTGACTTAAGAACACAGAACAATGTTTTTGTGGACTCTGATGAGCTCTGTGAACAATGAAAGGGATTGATGCTAAATTAATGAAAATACCAAGTCATGCAGCATTTTTAATGATCCCAAGCTGTTCACTACCTCAAAAGCCCATCTCTTTTAAGCCAATATTCTCTTCCAGAGAAGCTCTATGGCTATAAATCAGGGAACACCATTATATCTGAAGAATTAAAATGACAAGAAAAGAATGATGGAAAAATTGGAGAGTTTCAGAGGACTGAAAATCTTAATATGAACCAACAGTATTCCACTGTGGCTAAAAAAAACATTAAAATAAAAAAAAATCCTAACACAAGTTTTATAAGAGCAACTCAGTGTCCATATCACAGGAGGTGATGGTTCCATTGTGCTCTAGTCAAACTGTGCCTGAATTCAGCACCATAATTTAGGAAGGACCTTAATGAGCTGGAGAATATCCAGAGGACAGTCAAAATAGTGAAGGGCCAGGGGATTATGTCAGATGAGGATAAGTCAAAGAAACTGGGGAAGTTCAGCATAAAGAGAAAATCTAAGAACTGTCCTCAATTATTTGAAAGGCTGCTGAGTAGAAAAGGATGTAGACATGTTCTGTGTAGCTCTGAAGGGCAGAATCAGGAGAAATCAGTGGAAATTACAGGGAAGCCAATCTTGGCTCAGTTTAAGAAAAAAACTTCTTAATGGACAACCATTTTTTTTGTGTGTGTGGTAGAGAAAATTCTTGTTCAAGTCCTGTCTGGACTAAGTTCCCCACCTGAAGAAGTCTCTTCCAACTCCAAGATTTTGGACCATTCAACTTAGAGTCAGGAAGACCTGGGTTCAAATTCTACCTCAGTTTCTTCATTTGTAAAATTTGGTGGCTGGATACTGTGACCTCTAAGATTCTTTCTAGCTCCAAATCTCGGGTCCTATTAAATCCCTGTCCTCCACTGGATTCCTCTAGGAACTCTACAAACTCAGGCAGAATGTAGTTGAAACTAATGGGAAGACAGCAAATTTTTGTATGATATAAAATCTGTCTAGATAAGGACTCATGAATGTTTCTTTATTGTAGTGTAAAGAGTTCTGAACTTAACCTGGGTTCAAATATTGAGTCTGATATTACTAGCTGTGTACTATGTCCAGATCATAACCTCTATGATCCTCAATTTCCCAATCTGTAAGATGGGCATAATAATACTTGTATTGCCTATTTCACAGGGTTATTAGAAATGCATGTTTCAAACTTTAAAATGCTGTAAAAAGAAATACTATACAATGTCATAACTAATAGTTAATTTTTAGCAGAAAAACAAATAGCACTCATACCACTCAAGAAACCCCAAATATCTGATTTTCTCTTGGGCTTTAATAAGAAACAAAAGTCTCATGTCTTAGTCTTTTGTGCTCATACCAGCTAAGAAGACATTTTGAAGCCTTTTTTCTCATGGAGACAAATATTCAAAAACAAAACCCAGATGTGAGATACCCTGTGGTATAAGATCAGCTTTCATTGTTCAAAGTTCACCAAAAAAAAAAAAAAAAAACCAAAAACCATTATTTTTTTCTGTCAAGGTCTGACCCTAGTATCAGAGCCTGGTTGCACTAAGGCCTTTTATAAACCAGAAGGTACCAAAGCACAAGAACTATCCAGGGCCTTCCAAAGGTAGATACAGCAGCAAAGCACCCATTAGTCTCAGTTGTCTCTGACTTATGTCTATCTCAAAGCCCTTGCACCAGCCTTCCTTCTGCTCAGTTGTAATCTCAGATCCAGACTTCCCTTTTCAGAGCCTTTCTTTCTGCATTGTCTTTTTTTTTTTTTTTTTTTTGGACTTTGGAGCCCACTGTTCCTTTCTTGGTTTCCTTGGTTTCTCAAGAATGTATGGTTTCCAGTGACTACAGTGAATGTAAGTGAAAAGATTACCAGAAGGAAATTGGACTCTGTGTAACTGAAAAACCAATAATAGTTTCAGAGAACTGTGAATTAAGCATGCCTTCATCCTCTAGGTCTCTTTGGAGGGCTACTTGGTTAAGGGGATATGCATATTGTCAAGCAAGGTACCTATGTAGATGGTTGTGGCTTAGCTGTCTTCCTTTGGTCCAAAACAGGGCTCAATTTGGGAAATGCTAGGATGTAAAAACAAGAAACATCAATAAGTTTTATGTTTAAAAAAGAATTAATAAGCTCTTTGACTCTTATCTACATATGGTAATTAGTTCCCTTTGTGATGCCCCAACCCCCAACACCGTACCTTTACACAAGGTCCCCTGTGCTCTCCCTTGAACTCTCTGCCTCTGAGCTTCCCTAGACTCCTTCAAGACTCAGTTCAAATCTTAGCTTCTATAGGAGGCCTTTCCCACCAGATGCTAGAGCCTTTCACTCCAACATTGTTCTTTACATTTTGTTCTCCTGCATTAGAAAGTGAGCTCCTTGAGGGCAGGGGCTAGTTTTGCCTTCCTTTGTATCACCAGTGTTTAGAATAATACTTGGCACAAAATAAGAACTTAGCAAATGCTTGTTACCTGACCTGAGACACCCACAGTTTTGCCCCAGGCAGTGAGACCTTACACTCACATCTCTATGGTGTGTCAATCCAGAAGAGTACTTTTTTTCCACCATTTGCTGCTCACATTCTAGGCTCTCTCAGAATACAAATGCAGCACTACCAAACTCCAATTCAGTTTTAGCAAAGAATACCTTAAAACTCGAATAAAGGATTTCCTCTGTTCTTCTAAATGGCTTCCAAAGGAGTCACTAAGGCAGAGTGGGAAGATCCCTGGCTTTAGAGTCAGGGGATTCCCATCCTAGCTCCCACACTTACTAGTTGAGTAACCTTGGGCAAGTCACTTCTCTTTTCTGAGACTCAGTTTACTTTTATGTAAAAGGGGGATAATAATATTGGCACTACCTGTCTCATAGAGTTATTGGAAGGTAAGCATTTGGTAAAAACTTTAAGATGCTATTAAGAGAAATTATTATTTCTCTCTCATATTAATAATCAATTATTGAATTAGGACCAGGATTTTTTCAGAAGCCTGTAGGTTGTTCAGTCTCTGAAGGACATTGCTAATAATGAGATTGAATTACCTTTCTTTGCAATCTTGTTCAGATCCCACCCATGTGGGGAAGTCCATTGTGTTCTACTCTGGTCCGGGTAAAGGTAAAATCTTTGATTAAATTGTCCAAGGCTGGGGGTGATTTGGAAGTAAATGACATAATCAAAGTCTTGGCCCCTTAATTCTTTATTTTAATAGGTCCGCCTCTCATTATAATATTCATTCTCTCTCATTACATGTTAACCAATCAGAGTCAATTGCCATCCTCAGGAATACCTACCCTTCCAAGGGCATATAAGTGTTGAATAGGTTCCATGAGGGGTCTTTGGCATTCATTCGAGAGTATCATTGACCCTTTTATTAATAATATGCTAGCACTATTAATAAAATTATTAATTACCTAGAAACTATATCTCTTGGACTTTTTAAACAGCACACTCATAAGTGCAAGCTATCATCATCATGAACATGATTTTCTGCCCAGAATCATCATGTCTTTAGAGTCAGGTCCTCTTGGCTCTAAGACCAAATCTCTAACCACTAAGCCACACTCCATCTCCTTATATACACAAAGTAATTTTGGGGAGGGTGAAGGTACTAGCAACTGGTAGGAATCAGTATCAGGCTTTGGTAGGAGGTGGTGCTTTGAGCTGACATTTGAAGGAAACTTGGGATGCTGAGAGCCAGAAGTGAAGAGGGAATGTATTCTAAACACAAGTAATGATCTCTGTTCAGATCCTAAGTCTTATGATCTATGACCTACAAACCCAATGATGCAGCCATCTGAGATTGTGCTCATATCTCATTCACTCACACTGGAATGTAGGGTGCCAGCCCCCTTGTTCATTTCTCACCTATACCCCACACAGAGTGACACATCCATCCCGCACCAGGATTTCAAAGAGAAGAAAGTAGTAGGCAATATGGATCTCCCTGCCAAAAAAAAAAAAGCTATTTACAAAATCCTTTTTCTTTGGCCTCCTCTATTCTACTTTTCTCCAGTAAAATCATGTTGCTAAGAATGCTTAAATGAAATCCAAAGAGGACTATTCTTATTATTCTTTACTGGGTAGTAATTACTTGCCCTTATATAAAAATATTGCTTTTGTGATTCTTGCAAAATGGTCCCTACCTGACCTTCACTTGCTTGCTCTCCTAGAGACCCACAACAATTGACTGGTGGCTTCCTTTTCCATTCTTCTGACTATATACTCCCTCCTCCCTGGAAACGACAAAACTGGGTGGCAGGCTAAAGAGAGAGTTCTTCAGGCTGAAGTAGGTTTCCCCAAACCTTTTGCAATCCTGAAGAGGCCTCATACAGAGTAGAGGGATCACCAGCCAGCTCCTCTATGCCCTAAGGCCTTTTGTAAACAGAGAGATTCCAATCTTAGCTGAGGTAAGTACAAGTGACAAGTACCTTCATGGAACTAGAGGTTCCATGTTAACTATAATTGGCAATCATTCTCCAAGAACTGCATTAATTCCCAGAAAGTAGGAGGAATTCAGTAAATATCTGCAGGAGAATTCAAAGAATGTGTTGTTGTTATTGTTGTTTTTGAGTCATTTTTCAGTTATGTCCAACTCTTCGTGACCACATTTGGGGTTTTCTTAGCAAAATACTAGAGTAGTTTACCATTTCCTTTTCCAGCTCAGTTTAGAGTTGAGGAACGTGAGATAAATGGGGTGAAGTGACTTGCCCAGGGTCACACAGCTAGTAAGTGTCTGAGGTCAGATTTGAACTCAGGCCTCCCTGACAACTCCAGACCCAGCACTCTATCCATTTTGCCACCTAACTGCTCAAAAGTATTCAAAAGAATACTATGGCACAAAAGAACACTGTTGTCTACTGACTGATTAAGTTCTATGATACTTCTCTGATTTGACTTCCACTATTCTACTTATGACCCACGTATAGAATGTAAACCCCTTTGTGGGTAAGGATTTTTTTTTTAATCCTCCGGTACCTAGCATAGTGCCTGGCACATAGGAGGTACTTATTAAATATTAATTGAATTAAGTTGAATCTTGATCAATCTACTCCAGCTCTCTGAACCTCAGTTTCTTCATCTGTAAAATGAAGGGGTTGGACTAGGTGAAGTCTAAGTTCCTTTATGATCATAAGATCATAGATTTAGAACCAGAAAGGACATAACCGGCCATCGAGTCCAACCACCTCATTTTACAGATGAAGAAACTAAAGCACTAAAGGTTGAGTAATTTGCCCAGTCACATGGAGCTAACAAGTTTCTAAGGTAGAATTTGAACTCAAGTCTTCTGACTCCAAGGGCAAGGTCCTATCCACTACACCAAGCTACCCCTCTAATGCGTGATCCTATTAATAGACCTAATTTGGCTAGCTCTTTACTCTTTATGGGGCAGCTAGGTGGTGAATTGGATAGAGTGGAGTCAGGAAGATTCATCTTCTTGAGTTCAAATCTGGCCTCAGACACTTACTAGCTGTGTGACCCTGGGCAAGTCACTTATCCCTATTTGCCTCAGTTTCCTCATCTGTAAAATGAGCTGGAGAAGGAAATGGCAAACTACTCCAAAATGGGTCACAAAGAGTCAGA
The DNA here is from genome assembly GCF_900497805.2 of Vombatus ursinus. Lineage (NCBI taxonomy): Eukaryota > Metazoa > Chordata > Mammalia > Diprotodontia > Vombatidae > Vombatus > Vombatus ursinus. Next base: position 2,627,274 of record NW_020948840.1, on the reverse strand, counting down.
CACAACTGAAAATGACTGAACAACAGCAACCACAACTTACTCTTCACCTGCCCAGGGTAGCTAGTCCTTAAACTTTTATTTCCCTTGGCTCTCAGTAGGAGATTGAGAGACAAGTTTCAGGTCAAAGTCAGGAAAAACTTCTCAGCAGTTGAGTTGGGCTGCCGGTAATAGATTCCCCATCACTAGAGGTCTTCAAGAAAGGCAGGATCCAATGGCTAAAGATACTGTAGAGAGCATTCCCAACCAGGAACAAGTTGTACTATTTGGCCTATGGAATCCCTTCCAACTTTTGAGATTCTGTGATACTGGCAACAAACTGTATGTACACCTATGATTAGGGGTCGGGAAGAGAAAAAGGCCCAAACAAAGGAGGTAGAAAAGGAGCAATTAGAGTGATGGGAGAACCCAAGGTGTGTAATGTCATGGAAGCAAGTAAGGCAGTGTAGTTCAAAGGAAAAAGAACTAGATTTCAAGTCAGAGGACCTGGGTTTAAATCCTGCTTCTTTCCATTATATTGTGCCAGCCCTGATCTACATTTTCATACAATCTCCTGATGACCAGTGATGCACATTTACAATACAGCTATCTAGAGTTTGAATGGCCCATGTGTGATACTGGAACCAAGCCAAACTAGCCAGCCCACAGCACTTTTACCAGCCCTTTAGGACATCTCAAGTATCCACTCTCCACAGCCCCACCCAGACCAACAAGGAGAATTGCTGTTGAATCATTTAGAGATGAAAAACAGACACAGCCCCAAAGAACTCCCTTTTGCTGGCTATACAAACATTTTTCACCTGCTTTTGGAAAAGGGAGACAGTAGAAAAGAAAACAGCTGTGGGTCAGGCAAATAGATTTAACATCTTCTGACTTTCATTTAGAGGTCAGAAGTTGGCAAGAATATTATTTCAGGCTTCCGACTCTGTATTTTCCATATGCTTTGTGAAACGCTATTTCAACTTAATAATATAGTCCTGATACAGGAAAGAGACACAAATACCAATACCTTACTCTGGTTCTAGCCTTCTGTATCAAATAAAAAAAAATACAAGGTGGTTTCAATGTTCTGGTTTTCAATTAATGAGATACCAGGTCATAGAGGAAAGAGCTTTGTAAACAAGAAAATAATATAGAAACAGTAAGTTACGATCGATCATAGGATTTAGAGCTGGAGAAGATATGAAATATAATCCAGGCTGACCACTACATTTTATGTTTGAGAAAACAGGTCAAGAAGAAGACTTGCCAAAGTCACATGGGCAGTAAGTGTCAGAGACAGGATTCAAAACCAGGTCCCTTGCTTCTAAATCCAGTAATCTTTCCACCATATCATCCTTCTGCTTAAGGTTAGCTTAGCCTCCATATGCATTCTATGCAGTTAGTCCATCAGATTAATAGGTGGCAAGGAAGCTGCCATTATTTGATCTTCTTTAGACTGGTCTCCAAGTCTCTTAAGTTCTGACTTATGACCCAAAGAACAGCTACGTGGGGTAAGGGTCAGGGGGAATGTGGTGTTGGGGGTTATCTGTGCCATATTTAAAAAAAGCACTAGACTGGAAATCAAGAAGACTTGATTTTGAGTTCTAATTCTGCCACCAACTATCATTATGACCTTGGGCATTATCAATTCTCTTGTTGTTTAGTCATTTTTCTGTTATGTCTGACTCTTCATGATCCCTTTCTGGGGTTTTCTGGGCAAAGATACTGGAGTGGTTTGCCATTTCCTCCAGCTCATTTTACAGATGAGGAAACTGAGGCAAACAGGGTTAAGTGACTTGCCCAGGGTCATATAACTAGTAAGTGTCTGAGGCTGGATTAAAACTCAGGAGGAGGAATCTTCCTGACTCCAGGCCCAGTGCTCTATCCACTGAGCTACCTAACAGTAGCTCAATTCTCTTACTATGCTTCACCTTCTTCATCTGTGAAATCAAAGGGGTAGAGAGAGTGTTTTCTAAAGTCCCAATACTCTAAATTTTATAGGACTTTGATTGGATGATCTGTACTTTACACTCAACTCTAATTATTCCATGTTTTACATTCTAAGGTTCCTGCTAACTTTGGTATTCTAAATTAAAGATACTCATTAACATTTATTGGAATTCTTTGCTAATGATAATAGAAAAAAATACATAGTACTTCAAGATTTACAAAGCACTTTCTACTCTTTATCTCACTTGTTTCTCATGACAATTCCATGAGATAGTAGCTATCATTATTCTCACATTACAGATGAAGGAAAAGAGGCTCAGTGACTTTCCCAGGCTCATAAAGCTAGTAAGAGAAGAGGTGGGATTCAAACCCTGGTCCTCTTCATGCTATTGTCAGTACCCTTTCCACTATACCACACTGACTGTGTTCTGAGGGCCCCCATTCTAATATTCTACGTTCTCTATTCTAAGCTCCCACCCCACCCCCACTAGCTCTGAACTTGTGTGTTCTGCTTTCAAAGGCACTTTCCAGCTCCAACATTCTACGTTTTATATTCTAAAGGTCCTTCTAGCTCCAACATTTCATGAGTCTTCAGCGCCCTTTTCTCCCACACTCTGCACCATTTTCTCTAGAAGAGATGCACTCTAGTGAATTTATCAACTAGAGCAATTTCTTTCCCTTGGGCCTGTCCAATGTGCCCCAGACTCTGCATATCCTTCTTAGGGCCTACATACAGGGCCCCAGGGCCAAGGGAATCTGCTTCCCCAGCCTTTGGTGTCTATCCTTCAGGAAGGAGGATGCGTCAGCCATGTCTCCCCATTCTGAAAGGGAATGAGACAAGTCGTACGTGGCAAAGACAAACTCCTTGGCTGCAAACTTCAGCTCCCAACAGCTTAGACAACATATGTATGAACAGAAACCATGCGTGTATATATTAATATTTGTACCCTTCCCTTGGATCCTAGCTGTTACTGTTGCAATCACAAATTCCATTTTCTCAGCCAAGTACTTGTCAACAGACACAATATTCTGTACTCAGGGTTGAGGTGTCTAGGGGATGTCCTGACAAAGGGCACAAGCAGATCTCTCCCTTTTCACTGTGGATCTCCAGCTTCATAGGGACAGAGCTGAAAGGCCAAACAGAAGCATGTCCTACCTGGCAAAGAATCATAGAATCACAGGACTAGTAGGAATCCTAGAGATGGTTGTGTCTAGCCCTTTCTCTGTATAGAGGTCAAGTAAGGTCCAGAGAAGAGAATTCATTTGCCCAAGATCACACAGCAAATTAAATTTAATGCCTTGTCTGAATTTCTTCCTGGGAAATCCAAGAGTCTGTGTGCTTTTCACTAACTCACTATCCAACTACAGCTGAGGTTAGGATTTAGAATTGAAAGAGACCTTAGACCTTATCCATACATTTCAGCCAATAACCAACCAAGCTACTTGCTTATCTCTATTGTCTATGTAGCCACGCTTGACTTTGATAGAAGGCAGAACAGATAGCAAGCCCCCTGTATGTTTTGAGGATCAGGAATCTCTCTCCCCGTAACTCTCCATTGCCCCTCATTCTATCACTTGGGTAACAAAAGTATTCTCCAATTCAAATATCTCCTTTTAAATATCTCTGGAAGGGATCATTTCTTAAGCTTAAAAAAAAAGGAAAGCAATGGAATCTATGAATGGAGAGCCCTTAGTTTGCTTTCAGATTTCATCACTAACTTTCCCTTCCACCTAAAGTTTAACATTTGACTTCTCAGAGCTTCAGTTTCCCCATCTGCAAAATGGAGAGGTAAACATTCTTGTTCATGACTTCTTTGCCTGGAATGTAGTGAGGATGAATGAAATAATGCTAGAAAGAAATAAATGATCTTTGAAACCGAAGAACTATTTATTAATAATATAGCACTTTCATGTTCATTGTCTGATTTCCCCTTCACAGCAATCCCTTGCAAAAAGCAGGTCAGTCAGTCAACAAGCCATTAGTAAGTCTCTGCACTGTACTAGGTGCTGAGAATACAAAGGAGGGAAAAAAACAAAAACCCAGTCCCTGCTTATAGGGAACTCACGGTCTAATTGGGGAGATAATCAATATACAATCAACTAGGTACAAACGAGATATATCCAAGATAAATTGGAGATAATCTAAGGGAAGGCACCAGCAGTAGAGGGATCGGGAAAGGCTTCTTGCATAAGGTAGGGTTTTAGCTGGGATATGAAGGAAGCCAGGAAAGCTAGGATTTGATAATGAGTAAAAAGAAAGTTCAATGGCCAGTCAGGAGATGGAATGTCTTGTGCAAGACCATTGTCACTGAATCAGAGAGTATGTGGGATAAGAGGGAAAGGAAGATAAGGTGTAAGAAGGCTAGAAAGGTAGGAAGGGGGCAGGTGACGAAGGTCTTTAAAAAACAAATAAAGAATTTTATATTTGATCCTGGAGGTAATAGGGAGTCATTGGAATTGATTGAATAGGGAGGTGGTATGACATAGTCAGACAGACCTGGGCTTAAGAAAGGTTATTTTGACAGCTGAGTGGAGAATGGGCTGGTATGCAAATTCTTTGAAAGCAGAGACTTATCTTTGGATTTTCTTTTTATCCCCAGTAGTCAGTACAATGCCACACACACACACACACACACACACACACACACACATGCATATATAAACTTACATACGTATATGTGTATATACATACATATATACATATATGTATGTATGTATGTATATGTATTAGGTACTTGATAAATACGAGTTGACTGACTGACTTGGGAGAGAATTAAAGCAGGAAGATTAACCAAAAAGTTATTCCAATAATTGAGGCGTAATGTAATGAGGCCTGCACCAGGTTTTGATAGCCCTGTTTTCCAAATGAGGCAACTGACTTGCCCAGAGCCTCATAGCTATTAAATGGCAGAGCCAGGACTAGAAACCTGGATGCTCTAACAACCAAGTCCAATGCTGCTTCTACTTTTGCCCATTTATGCCTAAGACGAAGAGCTCCCTTCCATCTTCAGAAATCAGGCTTCAGTGACTTGCCCAGGGTCACACAGCTAGTAAATGTCTAAGGCTATATTTAAACTCAGGTTCTCCTGACTCTAGGACCGATGCTCTATCCATTGCCCCACCTAGTTGCCCCTCTCCCCTCCTTTTTCAAAATAAGGCTTCAACCTTCCATCTGGGTTGGTTCACCGGGTAGCCTGCACTTCAGATCATCACTACTGGCAATGTTCCTTGCCGAAGATCTACTTGAAATATGTCTTTCCCAGGAATACACCATACTCAACTGCCTTTTTCTCTGAGAGTGATGAATAGGTGGAATCTCTGAATCCTCCTCCCTCCTCTCCTCCACTTGCCTTTCAGATCCCTTGGAGATAGCAGAAGACTAGGGAGATATTTAATTATCCTATCCAAGTGTAAGACGGTTCCTGTTGCTGAGGGGAGCATGAGCCAGGACCAGACCTGAGCACAGGTGGCATAGGTAGCCCCCCCTATGACCCTATTTGAAGGCCACCACAAGATGCTATATAGGATTCATATATCAGCTAGAAGACTGGATTAAATTATTTTTAGAGGTTTGTTCTAATCCTGAGGTTTTAGAGTTCTAGGATTCACTTGCCTCCACTTCCCTATCCCCTGTCCATCTGAAATTGTACTATTAAACATGCTGCATTAAGCTAAACTATTGAAGACCTCTGCTAAAACTTTTTTTTTTTGGTCCAGACCTGTGACTTCATCGTTGTACATATGAGCTGGGGTTTGAACTGAAAGATTAAGTGATTTGGCCAGAGTCACACAGCCAGTATGTGTCCAAGAGAGGACTTGAGCCCAGGTTGTTCTGACTGTCACTGCCCACTCTTCCACAATGTTCCTCAATCTTAAAACATTATAGCTTCCTTTTCTTGCAGGGGGCAGCACATCTCCTTGTACACAGCAGGTGATTCATTACTAAATATTTGTGGAATTGAATCAAATATTACCTGGAGAATAGAGCATATTAAGCCACCATCCGATATTAAAAACCTTATCAAAAATTAACATATCCTCAAGTACATTAGAGTAGGAGGAATCTAATGCTCTCGGTATAGTTGTAGTTCTGTACCTACTGCAGGTATATACTACCTATGTGACCCTGAACAAGTGGGCTTGTCTGGGTCTCAGTTTCCCTCCCTGTAAATAAAAGAATTGAATTCAGAGCTATTATCTTAGTGATCGTAGTTCTGAATTTTTATGATCTCTTAGCCCCAGCATAGAAAAGAGGGGTCAAATCAGAAAGGAGAATAAAGTCTTGGACCCCAGCCCTGTGGCCTCTTCCACAACATCTCTATCTCTTAACCAATCCTCTTTCCCTTGAAAACATCATCAGTTACTGCCAGTCCCCCTCTTCCTACTACTGACCCTATTGGAGGGACTTTCATCTCAGGGACTATCACAGAGACAAGATTGGAAAACAGGTTCTCTGACTCTAGACAGCACACTTTCCACTGTACCATGCTTCAGGACGAGAACTAGAAATCAGCTTATCTGCCCCACAATCAAGGGGCCACCGACACCATGTTTAGAAAGACCTCTGTGGTACCCACCAAATCCTGCAGCACAGGAACCTACCAGTTCTGCTAAACCCTCTCTGGAAGGGAACCCACTGGGCCTGTTCTCTGGTCAGGCTCTGCCTATGGGGATGTACTTGATGCAGGCTCAGGAGAAAAATCCCTTGTAGCAGTCGGAAACACACCTATAATGTCTCCCCGTTGCCTTGCTACATCCAAATCTACAAATCTGAAGGCTTGAGGAAAACCACAATCCCTGTTTCAAAAGACCACCAGAGAGGGAAATTCTACAATCTCTCTCTAATAATGAAGGTTCATATTTTGATAGCATTTGTATAGGTTACCAAGTATTTTCCTCTCAACAACTTTGTGAGGTAGGTAGGAATGATTCCACTGTGATTCCTTATTTATTTATTTAGCTAGCTAGGCAATAGGATTAAGTGACTTGTCCAGGGTCACACAGCTAGTGTTATGTGTCTGAGGCCGGATTTGAACTCAGGTCCTCCTGACTACAGGACCACTGTCCTATCCACTGCACTACCTCGCTGCCCCTATGATTCCCATTTTACAGATAAGGAAAACTGAGGGAAGGAAAGATGACGTGACTTGCCAAAGCCGATAAGCCACTTAAACCCAGAGTTTCTGACTCTGAGTCCAGTGCTCTTTCTGCTACATTACATCACCTCTCTGGCTCCTTAACTCTGCTGGCTTTAACCATACAGCTGAGTCTTAGAGTTTATTATTTCAATGCTTTGACCTGAGGTGCCCTGAGGCTGTTACAAACCATAGAATCATACACACACATACCCATGTCTCTGGAGGCCAGGCTGTTGAAGATGCCCAGTGACTCAGCGTGGGAAGGAAAGGAAGCAGCAACAACATAAGAAAATACAATTAACAAATACAATTAATGTCAGCATGTAACACCACCACCCCTACTTCCTGTCAGCAGAGCAACGCAAGCAACTCTTCCCCTTTTCACACCCGCATCTACAATCCTTTCCTCAAATGGTCTTTTAAACACAGTTCATGGATACAGAAATATCATGGAGTAGGGGAGGCAGGAAGGCAGAGGGGACTCATAAGGACAATTGGAGGCCTGAAGCACTCTAGGTATCATGGTATTTAGAGCTAACAGGCACTTTAAAAATCATTCTGCCTCCTTGGCTACCCTCTCATTTTATAGACAAAGAAGCTTCGGATCAAAAAGGGGAAACTGATTTGACCATGGTAATATAGCTAATAAGTAGTAGAGTCAGGGAGCAGCAAGGTGACAAAGTGGATAGAGTGCCAGGCCTGGAGTCAGGAAGACTCATCTTCTTGAGTTCAAATCGGGCCTCAGACACTCACTAGCTGTGTGACCCTGGGCAAGTTACTTAACCCTGTTTGCCTCAGTTTCCTTATCTGTAAAATGAACTGGAAGAGGAAATAGCAAACTACTCTAGTATCTTTGCCAAGAAAACTCCCAGTGGGGTCATGAAGAGTTGGACACGACTGAAAATGACTGAACAACAGTAGAGTCAGGATTCAATCCAGGCCCTAGGACTGCAAACCCAAGGTTCTTTCCACAGTGCTGTGATGCCTCTATTATGCCCCTCCCCATTAATGTGGGTGACCCCAAAGTCTTCCCATGAATTCAATCTCTAAACAAACATTCATCAGTCACATACTAGGCATAAGGCACCCACAACATGACAGCATCATCTTGGAGTCCCTGCCACAGCCTGTCTCCCTCAGTGCCAGGGGCACAACTAGGATTGGCAGTGAGGAGTCATGATCCAGAATGGAAGGAGGATCCATAGGAGGTTTACCATTGCACAAGTGCTCTGCTCAAAGCTTTGTGCATCAGTAAGATATTCCTGCAGTATATAATGGGTAAAGTGGAGGAGCAGGAAGTGAAGGGAGATGGAAGAGCACTGAACTTGGAATCAGGAAACCCTGAGTTCAAAATCTTCCTCAGATATTTATTAGCTTTCTGACCCTAACTAAGCACGTCACTTACCTCTCAGCCTCAGTTTCCTTATCTGTAAAATGGGGTTAATAATTAGCACCTACCTCACAGAGTTGTAGTCAGGATAAATGAGATAACATATGTACAGTGCTTTGCAAACCTTAAGGCACTATGGAAATGTTAGCTATTATTATTACTATTATTTTTTAGAAGAAAGGGGGGAATGAGTACAGACTTCAGAGCTGTAATGAACCTTACAGCTTATCATCTATTCCCTTAATTTACAAATGAGAAAGTTGAGGCCCAGAGAAGGTAAATGGTTTTACCCACGTAGCAGAGCCAGGATGTGATCCCAACTTTTCCAGTTCCAAATCCAAAACCTCAAAGCAGCAGTATAGACCTTTGAGGGAAGCATTCTGGCCCCAGACCCAAGCCCCACACCAGCTGAGTTAGCTTGCTATGTTTTGGGTGATGGGGATGCCTTCCCTGCCTCTACAGAAAGCCTGGCCAGTGGCAACCCCTGGCACAGGCCTCAGGAAACTACTCTTCTAATATGGACTCCTCTTCCATGTCTGGCATCATTAATGATTTAACCTGCCCTGGTCCCGCTAGTCACAACTGTGATTATTGTTGTTATTTAGTCATGTCCACCTCTTCATGACCATACTATCCATGGGGTTTTCTTGGCAAACATACCAAAGAGATTTGCCACTTCCTTTTCCAGTGGATTAAGGCAAACAGAGATTAAGTGACTTGCCCAGGATCACCCAGCTAGTGTCTTAGGCCAGATTTGAACTCAGGTCTTCCTGACTCCAGGCCCAAGGCTCTATCCACTGAACCACCTAGATGCCTCACAATGGCAAACCCCACCCTTAAAAGGTAAAAGGTATCCTAGACTCCCAGAGCAAAGACCACACCAACTCCCCCAGAGCCCTGGATCATCAAGTGCCTTCTTCTTTCACTGACATTTTTCCATCCAAAAGAACCAAAAGAGTCATGAATCATCCTTAAGATTCCATCCAATCTTCTGTAGGCACTTGTTTATAACTGTACCTACAGAACAAGGAACCAGTGTTAGCAAATTGGCCTTCAATGGAGTTGTGGAAAGTGTGAATTTGGGCTGAAAACCTCAGCTTGGAGAGGAAGGCAGTAAAACACCCCAAACCAATGAATGAATATTTTGGCTCACCCTATTATAATACAGATAATTTGTATATATTTTAGCTTCTCCATTTGGCCAATCATTTCAAATCCCCTGAAACATAACAACCATAGATAGTAAGAGGAGAATATAATATAATTAGCTCCTAAGAAGTATCTGCCGATCCCTACAAGACCCCTAACAATTCTAGCATTCTACAGAAATTCCAGTGCTGTTATTAGTTAGAACAATGTTTCCCTTACTGGTTTCCATACACACATCTCTGTACAAAGATGATTCAGAGAGCTACCTTAAGGAATGCTTTATATTGAGAAGGAAATGGGATTTTTGAAAACAACAAAATTGTGCCCATATTAGAATTGAATCTTAAAGTTGGAAGGGTTTTTAGCAATCATCTAATCCAACACCCCTTCTTTTAGGATTATCTGATCTTAGGGCTGGAAAGAGCCTGAGTAATTATCTAGTCCAACCCCATCACTCTGCAGCCGAGGAAAATGAGTCTCAGAGAGGAGCAGTCCCTTGACCCAGAACTCACAGAGCCAAGATTGAAGTGCATTTCTTCTGACCTCAAATTCTGTGTTCTCTCCAGTACACCCCACTGCCTCCTTCATCATGGAATCATAAATTCAGAATTAGAAGACACCATCAGGGACATCTAGGCTAGAGGTTTTTAACCTTTTTTGTGTCATGGACCCTCTTGGCAGACTGGTAAAGCCCACAGTACCTTCTTTAGAATAAGATTTTTAAATTCATAAAATAAAATACATAGGATTATGAAAGAAACTAATTGTATTGAAATCTGGATGTAAAAATAAAAAACAAAGTTCACAGACCCCAGATTAAGAATCCCTGATCTCAAACAGCACCTCATGTTATAGATGAGGAAACTCGGGTCCTGAAAAATTAAGTGCTTGACTAAAAGACAAAGTTGGAATTCAAACCCAGGCATTCTGACCTCAAAACGTATATGTTTGGGTGAGAAAACCAGGTACAGAGAAGGAAAATGGCTCATACACATCTAGTCAATGGGAAAGTCCAGCATTCTTTCTGTTACTATCTATATGGAGCTGTCTGGAATGTGGCAAACCTCCTTAACTTGACATATCCCTACAGTGTGTGCTCACATCTTTAATTAGATCTGGACTAAAAATACTCCCCCACCCCCTGGCTCCACACCTTCTGCACACAACTCAGGGATGACAGTCAGCTTTGGTATTTGAACCAAGCAATGTCTTTTGTGGGTAAAAGTCCAGGGACAGAACCCAAAACACAGGTTTATGGTATATAGAGTTGGAGGCTTTATTAGACCAGATACAGAACTCAGAGTTGGTCAGATGGCACACCCAAATTATGTCACAGCTATTGCCTGATGTGTAACCAACACACCTCAGTTTCTCATCAGGGATGAACTGGCTTTCTAATCACCTCTTAGACCTTGATGTTTCATGATCTATTGGCAGGTAATAAAAACAAAGTCTTACCCAAATGGGGCCCAGAAGTAATTAAGATTTGTATTCAGGTGGAGGAAGAGGGAAAGGAAAGGGAATGGAAGGAAGAGAGAACAGCTTTTAGGCACCCAAATGACAATTCCTGCAATATCCTTGGTAGCAGCTCATCAGTCTTATGTCCACATGGGAGAGCTAAACCCCAAACCTTGCTGTTCACTTGCAGCTCTGAAGCCGGGTCCTATAATGTTTCTCATCTGACAGCAGGGGGATGAAGGTGTCACTGTGGGAAATCTTTAGCCTGCTGCTCCACAAAGGGACCTCCTTCCCTTCCTGCTGTGGCTGGAGATTGTCCAGGTCACCCCGGGAGCCCCCGGCTCTCCCTTCACTGGAGTTGAGTTCCATCAGTTCCAGCTCATGTTTGGCTGCTGTCTCTAGCACCCTCTGCTTGTTGTAATACCTGACAAAGTTGTTGATGATAGGGTGAATGGGAAGGGCAATGGCAATGACCCCACAGAGGAAGCTGATGGCAGCATTCAGCTTGCCTAGAGTGGTCTTGGGATAGATGTCCCCATATCCCACTGTCGTCATGGTGATAATGGCCCACCAGAAGGATTGGGGGATGCTTTTAAAAAGTGTCTCTGGGTGGCTCTGCTCCATAGTGTAGCCAAGGGCAGAAAAGACAAAAATCCCAACAGCCAGATACATCAGGAGCAGCCCAAGCTCCTTAAAGCTCCGTTTCAGAGCATAGGTCAAAGTCTGCAGCCCAGAAGAGTGACGAGCCAGTTTGAAGATCCTTGCTATCCTCATGATGCGCAAGGCTTGGACTGCCTGTTGCACATTGGTCAACTCCATCATCCGGGCCCCAAAGTGGGTCAGAGTCAGACTGACATAGAAGGGTAGGATGGCCAAGACATCAATGATATTCATGAAGGACAAAGCAAAATGGAGCTTGTTGGGAGACGAGATGAGCCGAAGAACATACTCGAGTGTGAACCAGCCAATGCAGGCAGTCTCAATGTTGTCCAGCGTAGGATGTTCCACATGGTTCCCCTCATCATCTAAAATCTGAAGCTCTGGGATGGTCCCCATACACATGACCACTGATGAGATTAATATCAAGAGAAAAGACAGGATGGCCACAATCCTGGCTGGGCAGGAGGACTCTGGCTTCTCCATGAATTTCCAAATACATTTTTGGCACCTTTTCCAACGATTTTCTGAGGCATCCACTCCCAAATCATCCAGGATCAACTGGACCCTTCGGGCAATTTCCTCCAGCTCTTCTCGTTTCTCGCTCAGGTGACTCTTACAACAATCATCCAGGAACTTGAGGTCCACTTTCCAAAACTCCATCTCATTCTTGAAGCAAATGGGGCAGATCCCCTTTTTCATGTGAACCTCTCCAAAGTAATAAACCTCGATAACACATTTGAAGGCATCTGGGTCCCGGTCAAAGTAAAATTCTCTCTTTCCCGGGTCATAATCATCACACAGAGAGAAAATGGTATCATAACCCCCAGCCAAACAGTTGATTAATTCAGCCAGCCGGGTTTCTGGGTACTGGCTCAGCAGGTCTCCATACAGGACCTGCCTCACTCCTCCGACATTGACCACAATCTCTATGTCTTCAGTGTTTTCTGACCTGTTACTGTCCAGCTCCAACAGGCTGGAATCCCCTGCCACATTCATCCTGCCGTCTTGGCTGCTCCCTGCTTCTACCCAACCCTCACCAGACTGCCGTCTCTGTGAAGACAAATGAAAGCACAAGTCAGGGATCATATAGTGAAACTCTGAATGACTCCTCTGGGGTAGCAGGAAGGCTCTGGGCAGGCATTCACAATCTGTCAAAGCTTACAAGGTATGAAACAGGCTGCTGGGGAAAGACTAGGCTGCTGGAGGGAGAGAGGGAGGGAGGGAGCCAAGGGGAAGTAAAAGCCAGTAAAGCCACTTTTGTTTGATTCAGATGGAGGAAAGCAGCAAAAGAAACTCACCTCCTGCGTGGGTGCTCCTGATATTTGAGGTCCTGGGTTTTTTTCTTCCTGAAGTGATGTTTCTTCATGGACTCAGAAGCAATGCCAGTTGTCTTTTGCACAGATTAACAGAGAGAGGAGTCATCGGCAGGCTTCAATGGGTCAGATGATCCAAACCCTCCTCACTGAGGAGCTGTCCCCCCCATTGCCCCTGCATGCAGCTCTAGAGCTGCTGGCTGGGGCTGCTGCCTCGAGATCCTCCTGAGCTGACTTGTGGATTCCTATGGAACGGTAAGTGGAAGTGTTCAGAGGGAGAACTTGATCAGAGGGGTTTGTTTTTCCAATGCTGTTTCTAAACAGAATAGGAATTCCAGGCTGACGTCGAGAGTTTTCAAAACCATACCCTCTTCTGGTGAAATTCAGCAAAGCACAAGACAGCCTCAGTTCACCACTGGGAGCCAAGTCTGAGTGAGGTTTAGGCTGCTGCTGCTGCTGCCGCCGCTGCCGTCGCCGCTGCTGCTGCTGGTGCCGCCTCCTCCCCAGTCGCTGTGGGAAGAAGGCAACTAGTTGTGAGTCTGGAATCAGAGGAGCGGGGTTTGAAGGCTAACTCTTCTCCTTACTACAGTGTGGCAGCCAGTCACTTCTCTTAGCCTCACTTTCCTCTCCTAAGAAGGAGGAGGTGGGACTGCCTGGTCTCTAAGCTCCCTTCTAGCTGTAAATCCCTACGATGCGACCCTTGAACCTCATACCATTTGTGTCCTTAACGAAAGGTCATACAAAAGGAATGTCCAGCTTTAAAATAATACAGCTTCAGGAACTGGAGGAACAAGGCGCTTGGTGTAAAAATTATGGAACTGGCAGGTAAAAATTTGGCCCAGCTCTGCCATTTACTGGCTATATGATCTTGGCCAATGATTTTGGGGGGGGGGGGGGGAGAGGCAATCTCTAATCAATAATTAATAATCTCTAATTAACCTGTCTAAAATTAAGTGACTTGTTACTAAGTATCTGAAGCCACATTTAAAATTCAGGTCCTCCTGACTCCAGGGCCGGTAGACTTAATTAAAATTATTTTTTTTATTTAAAAAAAGAAATGCATATTGCTTCAAATAAAACTTCACACACTAAGCTGGAAATCCTATCTCCCTAACCCAAATCCCTACCCTCAGTATCTCAATGCTTCCCATCCTTCAAGCTCAATTAAAATTTTATCTACTCCAGGAAGACCAAGGTTCAACTGTCTGCTAATCATTTCCACCTGGATGTCCTGCTATACTACCTAACTCATTATAGGGTCAGAACATCTACAAACTGCAAGGAACCTTGGAGAGGATATAGGTTCTATTCTATCATTTTAGAGAGAAGGAAACTGAGTCCCAGAAAGGGGAAATAATTTGTTCAATATCACACTGCTAGCTAGTAGAGAAACCAAGACCAGAACCTGTTTTTGACTGATAGTCAAGTGTTCTTTCCACTACGCTAATCTGTTTTTCCACCACATAATTCAGCACTTAATTACATATAAACTCCTTTGTGTTGTTTGTTGTTGCTTCCTTTGTCTTCACCTCTCTAAAAGCAGCTCTCCCATCTTGACCATCCTTCCTGTCACCCAAGTGGAAAATCTGAGTCATCTTTGACTCCTCCTCTCCCTCATATACCACCCACACCCCACTCAGTCATCAAATCCTTTCAATTCTTCCTTCACAATGTCCCTCCCAGCCATCCCATCTTTTCCATTCCCGTGCCTACCACCCTAGTTCAAATTCCCCACTTTGGCACTATTTCAATATATCCCAACTGTTCTCAATACTTCTAGTCAAGTCAACAAGTCAATAAGCATTTATTAAGCTCCTATTATTTGCCTGGCACTGTGCTAAGTGCTGGGGATACAAAGAAAGACCAAAAGCAAAGGCAAACAAAAACAGTCCCTGCTCTCAGGAATCTCACAGGTAGTTAGTAAAAACAATGTGAAATCTACTATATGCAAACAAGATATAAATGGAATAAATTGGAGATAATCACAGCTCATACTACCAGAATAATCTTCATAAGACATCACTTTCATTATGTCACAATCCTGTTCAAACACTTTCATTGATTCCCCATTACCAACTGAAAAAGTCCAAATTCTTTAGCCTGATCATTAAAACTCTCCACAACACAGCCCCAACCTACCTTTCCAAAGTTATCTCCTACTGCCCATAAAATCATTGTCATGGAACTAGAAGTCATCTTAAAGGTCATTGAGTCCAAACTCCCACCCACACAGGAATGCCTTTTACGACATTCCTGAGAGGTAGTCATTCAGTCTTTACTTGAGGTAACCATGCTAATATCTAAGAATACAGACCCTCCAAGTTTGGGATCCTAGATCTGCCACTTTCTACCTTTGAAATCTTGGACAAATTACTTTCTCTATCTGGTTCCCCAGTTTCTTTGTATGTAAAATGATGAGGTGGACTAAGGTTTCTAAGATCCCTTCTAGTTCTGAATTCTTTATTCCTATGTGCTCTTCTTATGATGGGAAGCTACCTTAGGGTAGCTCACTGCATTGTTGGACAATCCTAATTATTAGGGATTTTCTATGATATCCCTTTGTTCCAGCCAAATAGGTTCACTTACTGTCTCCTTTGCCCTTTCCATCCTAAGCCTTTGTACATAGGATGGGGTGTTTTGGAGCCAGCTAGAATTGGCCCGGGAGAGCCAACTGTTTAAATTTTTAGTGTAAATATTTACACCTCAGAAATTGGTAAACACTACAAACCAGGCCATCTAAGTGGCACAAGGGCAGCTAGGTGGCACAGTGGATAGAGTAGAAGAGTTGGACACTACTGAAATGATTCAACAACAACAAAAATTATTGTCCAATGTACTTTTCTGGTTCTACTTGTTATCAATTCATATAAATCTTCTCATGTTTCTCTGAATCTAGATGCATTTTAAGGTGGACAGCGTACTGGGCCTAGAATCAGAAAGACCTGAGTTAAAACCCAGCCTCAGACACTTACTAGTTATGTGATCCTGGGCAAGACAACCTCTCTCAGCCTCAGCTTCCTTAACTGTAAAATGGGGATAATAATAGCACCTCCCTCTCAGTCCTCTCAGAGTTGTTATGAGGATAATAGGAGATAATAACTATAAAGCATTTTGTAAACCTTAAGGTGCTATATAAAAGCTAGATATTAGAAGCACCATGTATTTGGTAAGTTTAATATCCAATCCATTACTAATACTTCCCGTAAGATTGTCAGCAGTTGCCCACCCCTCTCCCCCCAAAAAAATCTTGACTCTTACATACTTTTCTAAATAGCTCTGATCACATTGATTAGAATACTTTTATCTTATTCTACGTTAATTCCAGAAAAATGATTTGGAGAGCCATCATATATTGAAACACAAGTAGTAACCAAAACATTCCACCTGGAATTATAGACCACCATCCTGTTCTAGGTAGCTGGGTGGCTCAATGAATAGAGCACTGGGTTTGGGGTCAGGAAGATCTGAGTTCAAATTCAGGCTCAGACACTCATTACTTGTGTGACCCTTGGCAAGTCACTTAACCTGTTTGCCTTAATCCACTGGAGAAGGAAATGGCAAACCACTCCAGTATCTTTGCCAGGAAAACCCCATACAGAGTCATAAAGTGTGGAACACTGAATAACAATCCCTTTCTAGAAACTCTCACCTTCTTTGGCTTACATGACACTGCTCTCTCTTATTTCTCATTTGTCCTCTATCTCCTGTGCTATCTCTTCTTTCTCTACCTATCCTTTAAAGATAGATGCTTGGCTCTTTTTTCTTTTTTCCAGTGATCTCACACACTCCCAAAGTTGAGGCTATCACCTCTATGCTAGTGAGCCTCAGATCTCAAGATCTAGTTAAGGTCTCTCTTCTGAGCTTCAGTGCTGCATTTATCAGCTGCCTAATGGGCACAATTGCCACAGGACTGGTATGATAATAAATACAATCAAGGTTCATAGTATGAAGAAATAGGTAACTTGTTACTCTTAAGGAGGATTTTCTGCACGTGAGGGGATTTGAACTTGTACCTTTTACTTTATCTTACTTGATTTTTTTATTAATGCCTTTTATTATTACATCACATTCCCTTCTGAATATACCCCTTTGCTTTCTTCTAGCCAAAGATTTTAAAAGTAAGAGAAAATAAAAACAGTTCATCAAAACTGATGAACACAGCATTTTTCCTGATAGAATATTGCATATTCTATACCCGTAGCCCCCTACCTCTAAAATGAAGGCAGGAAGGGTCATGTTTTCTTTTCTCCTCTGGGGCCAAGTGAGCTTGATTCTTGAAGGATCTAGATCAATGGGAAAGAGAGGGACAGATGAAATGGAATGTTAGAGGCAGCTAGATGGCACAGTGAGTACTGGACTCTGCCTCAGTCATGCTGGTCAAGTCATTTAATCTCTGTGGGTATCAGTTTCCTCTACTATAAGGGTTGGACTCAGTGGCATCTAAGGTCTCTGCCAGCTCTATGTCTTTGATCCTATTATCCTAAGCAAGTGTGTGCTTTTAAAGGTCTAACTATTGGCTCTCTGAAAAAGAAGTACCCACACAGTTTAAAAGTTTAATCTGTGCATTGTTAACACTTTCTTAAGTCTAGATAATGAAAAATAAATCAAACCCTGATTTGTTTGTGTTTGTTTGTTTCAGACTCTTCATGGTCTCATTTGGGGTTTTCTTGGCAAAGATGATGGAGTAGTTTGCCATTTCCTTCTCCAGGTCATTTTGCAAATGAGGAAACTGAGGCAGACAGGGTTAAGTGACTTGCCCAGGGTCACACAGCTAATAAGTGTCTGAGGCCAGATTTGAACTCAGGAAGATGAGTCTTCCTGACTCCAGGCCAGGCATTCTATTCACCTAGTTTCCCAGACAATAGTTCCAGTAATATAAATGAAAATAATGCTCAAAGGAAGCCAAAGTTCTGAGTAACTATATAACCAATCTTGGTCATGAATTTACCTCCCTCATCTTGAAAGAGAAGTAGGGAACCACCAGGCCAGAAATGTGTACCTACCATGAGTCACATCACTATATTTGGTGGTTTTGATAAACAGTTTCTCTTTGCTATGAGAAAAGGCTCATTTCTGGGACATGGTAGGGTGGCATTACAGGAATATATCCAGAAAAAAATTATATTATAAAAATAAAAGATGCAAGTACTATTTTTAAAACAACTTGTGGCTTTTGCAACCAAAGAGAATGAGCTTCCACCTGCACAGGGGGTGATAAACAATAATCCCTCCATACTCACTCCCAGACTGTTGGGCGGGCAGCAACTCAGAGTCAGCATTTACACATATGCAGTCAAACAGAAAGAGCTATATACAGAGGCAGTGGTGAGCCCACCATAATTCCTCCTAAATATGCATGTACACATGCATGCGCACACACATGCACATGAAAACACACATGCACACACCTGTGCTAAAAATATTTTATACTAAACATCCAAGAATCATAATCATAGAACATTAATATTGGATTTGAAATCAGAGGGCCTGGGTTCAAAGCTCAGTTCTTCCCCTTCTTAGCTATGTCACCTTTGGTGAGCCCCTTTCCCTTGGTGAGTCTTAATTCCTTTAACTGTAAATGAGGCAAAGTAGGATTAACTAATCCCAAAGTACTTTCTGGATCAGAATCCAAGAATCCTAGATGACCTAGTCCATTTGGTGTAGTCTGGGGACCCCATGGGGATCTCCAAGATTTTTTCACAAAGTCCATGAAATCAAAATTATTTTCACTATAACTAGGATGCCTTATTATCTGATATGGTAAATATTGATGGATATAATGAGGAGGTGCTGGAGCCAGCACCTGCTCAGTGAAGCCAACTGAAAATTTTTAGTGTGAGCATTTGCATCTCAGAAATTGGCAAACACTGCAGATCAGGGCTTGATTGACTACTTTGTTGATTGCCTACATTTAATTAAAGTGATGGAGAAAATGTGAATAAAGCAGATTAAACTTAAAAGTTTGTCATGTGTTTTCGAAGAGCAGGTTGTTAAACATTTACCAGCACACCCCCAAGCTATAACCTACATCAACAAAATCTATTTGAGGGCCCTTGATAATTTTTTAAAATGTAAAGGGATCCTGAGACCAAAAAGTTTAAGAACTACTGACCTAGTCCAACATTCTCATTTTCTAGATAGGGAAACTGGGGTCCAGAGAGGGGAGGAGCTTGCATAGAATCTCACAAATGGAGGAGACCCTTCTAGCCACCTGGTCCAACCCATACCTGAATAAAAAGACCCTGTAGAACAGGGGTGGGGAACTTGAGGCCACATGTGGCCTTCTAGATCCTCAAGTGCAGTCTTTTGTCTGAATCCAAATTTTTAAAAGGATTTGTTCTGTAAAATTTGGATTCAGTCAAAAGGCTGCTCAAGGCCACAGGTTCCCCACTCCTGTTTTAGAACATTATCACTAAATGGCTATCTAGCCTTGACTTAAAGACCTTTGCAATGGCCTCATTAAGAACACAAATTAGAGTAGAAAAGACCTCAAAGATCATGAAGTTCAATAACCTCCTCCCTCATTTTACAAATGAAGAAAC
Source organism: Vombatus ursinus (assembly GCF_900497805.2). NCBI lineage: Eukaryota > Metazoa > Chordata > Mammalia > Diprotodontia > Vombatidae > Vombatus > Vombatus ursinus. The sequence continues at coordinate 2,607,695 of NW_020948840.1, read as the reverse complement.
TGAGGCCCAAAGAATTTAATTGACTTATCAAAAGTAACATAGGTAGTAAATGGCAGATACAGGATTCAAACCCTTATCATCTGACTCTTTCCTCTTTCCAACACTCTTTCTTCCACATCACACTACAGGGCAACCTTGCACCATGAGACAAATGAGAATGTTCATTTGACTTTGAGGCAATTCTAATTGTTAGGAAGTTTTTTTTCCTACATTGAGCCTATATGAACTTCCCAAAAAGAAATTGTGTTACTTTTCAAATGTAAAATAATCATGACATTCCCTTGTATTTTCTTCATGTATATGCTCTTTTAATTCAGTGATAGCATAGGAGCAGAGGAGGAGATGGAAGACCAGTAGATAGGGTGGAGGGAGGGTTACATAGATTTGGAACTGGAAGATTTGGGTTCAAAACAACGTACTGCCACTATGTGTGTCCCTGAGCAAATCACTTCTTGTCATTGGACCTGTTTTCTCATCTATAAAATAAAGGATTTGTACTACATAATAAGGAATTTAGACCTCAAAAGTTCCTCCTATCTCTAAGTTTATGATTCTGGTCCAGAGAGAATTTTGTCTAATTTTGTTTTTTGAGGTAATTGGGGTTAAGTGATTTGTCTGGAGTCACAGCTAGCGTCTGAGGCCAAATTTGAACTAAGATCCTCCTGACTCTAGGGCCAGTGATCTATGCACTGCTGCAGCTAGCTGCCCCGACTGAAAGATTTTTGAAAATTATTTGAGCCTTGCTAGTATATAAAGACAATGATACATCTACCCATCCTTTCAGACCCAATTCCAATAATATCTCTCCTCTTTTGTAAAACTTTATTTAAACTTCTGTCATACATGTTATTTTTTTTTTTTTTGCAGTTATTTGTAAGCTTGTCTCTCATGGTATAGTGGAACACACACTAGACATGGAATCAGAAGACATCTGTGTTTAAATCTTGCAGCTGACTCTTGTCAGCTGTGTCACCATGGGAAAATCATTTATTTCTCTCTAATTCTCAGTCTTCTCATCTGTAAAATGGAGGCAGTAATAACACCTGATTCATAGGGCTGTTTTGAGTATCAAATAAAAAACCATGTCCAGCCCTTTGTAAACCTATAGCACTATGTTATTGGTACAATCTCATTTTTAAAGAGTTTTATGTGTTTTGATGAAGTTATTATTTTTGTCATTGTTATTATAAGTTTCATCAGGAGAAGGACATCAATTCATAAAATTATAATATTTTAGAAGCTAGAAGGAAATGTCAAGATCATCTAGTCCTTATTTACAGATGAGGAAACTAAGGCACAGAGAGAAGTAATTTGCCTACTTTCATACAAGTTATCAAAAGAGCTAGAATTTTAACTCAAGCCTCCCACTGTGCCTAGCACAAGGCCTTGTAAATAACAGCTACTTACTAAATGCTGGTTGAATGAATGAATCAGTTAATCAACAAATGAATGAAATGAGTAGAGGAATGACTTAATGATTGAATGAATGAATCATCTTAATCAGATCTGGATTCTCTTTAACGACATTCTTTTACCATACTCTAACCACTGATTTTTTCCTTGTTTCTCATCTGTGAAGAACACTCTGTTGCCTTCTTTTCTGCTGAATAATTCAAAGTCAAATGAGAGCATGGATATTCAGAAAAACAGAATGTCCCACCCCAAAAATCAATGCTTTTCCCCCATGTTTTGCTGGAACCAGCTTGTACTGGCTTACAAGACCTGGTTGGGTTAAATTTTTGATGTGAGCATTTATACCTCAGACATCAGAAAACTACAATCAGGACTTGATTTATTGTTTTGTTAATCATCTATAGGCAAAAAAGTGATAGAGAAAATGTTAATAATGAAGATTAAACTTTCAAAATGTTCCCAGCCTACATTTTTTCCCAGAGAGATGGTTGTTAAATACTTGCCAGTTCACTACTGCTTTTGCCTCTATTTATTCCCCACAACAAGCATGAACTTGGGGAAAATTCCATTTCCAATCACAACTCGAGCACAAAATAAAGATTTCTCCATTTAGAGCAAACCTAAAGTTATTTGTTCCTTTGGTTGAAAAATGAGCATGGTGTGGTGAAATACAAAAAAAGACTAGGAATCCAGATGCCTAGATTCGAGTTCTGGTTCCACCACTCATTAGCTGTGTGACCCTAAGGTGATTTCTCTACATTTTTGATCTTCAGTTTTCTGATTTAAGAGGGATAATAATATGATTTTTATTTGAATTGAGCTCTGTTACAGGACCCTATTATCATGGGTCATCATCAGATTAGTAGGTGTTGTGGGTGCTGTGCTCCTCTCAGTCTTCTCTATAATCTCCAAGTCAATTTAAAAAAACCAATAAGTATTTATTATGTGCCTGCTATGCATATTTAGAGTTATGATGATCAAGAAAGTCTTGAGAAGGGAGAGATAAAGAGAAAGAGTCAGACAGAGAGACAGAGACAGAGGAAGGAAGGAAGGAAGGAAGGAAGGAAGGAAGGAAGGAAGGAAGGAAGGAAGGAAGGAAGGAAGGAAAGGAGGGAGGAAGGAAGGAAGGAAGTAAAGAAGGAAGGAAAGAAAGGAGGGAGGAAGGAAGGAAGGAAAGGAGGGAGGAAGGAAGGAAGGAAGGAAGGAAGGAAGGAAGGAAGAGAGGGAAGGAGAGGGGAAGAAGATTATTTGCATAATCAAGTGCTTTTCCAGACTAATTAATGTGGACAGCCCATCTCCACTGCCTCCTACTCCTTTTTTCCACCAATCTTTTCTCACCACATCTTCTAAAGAGTTTTGCCTCACAGTCTACCCCATCCTGTCACCCCTACTAACTGTCATGATCCCTTCACAAGCAGGGTCCTTCATTCCTTCAGTAGCCCCATTCTTAGGTAAGCCCAGTTACTTCCTCTCAGCTCCTCTTCTTAATCACAATTTAACAACTATGTTATTTACTCAAATTAAATCAATCCAGTAAAGTTTTTCCAAACATCATCTATAACAATATAAACACACTACAAATCTCTATATAACAAATATAATCCTCAAAATGTCATTGAGAATTCCACAAACGAACTGTGCTAGAGCATTATATCACAGAGAAAACCATTACCCACAATCACCCAGACATAACAATGATCCATAAAATTTAATATAACATTGATCCATAAAAATTTAAGAACAAGACCCAGCAGAAGAAATCAAAATCCTATGGGAACAGAATGAAGTACACGTCATCTCTGTCATCCTGCCTGCTGCTGGAGTGGTCCCTAAGCTGCTTCCAGGAGATGAGCTTACATCCTAATACTTTAACTTAATTACAAAAAAAAAAAAGCAATTACTTTCCCTACTTATGCAATGGTATGCAGAATGTTAACTATTTAAGGATAATGGCAGGCTACCAACTTATCTCATGACTGTTTTTACCTGAGTTGCATAAAAAAAAAAAACCAATGGAGACAGCAACAACAATCATAATCATAGCTTGCCTTTATGTAGCACTTTAGGGTTACTAAGTGCTTTACATCTATTGTCTGATATGAATCTTATAACAGGCTCCTGAGGCAGGTAGTTCAAGGATTGTTATTCCCCAAATAACATCAGCAGCTCCCATTCTTCTAGCAGTTACATACTTTCAAAACACTTTCTTTTTCATAATGATCTCTTCAGGGTGGGTAGCCTAGGTACTGTGACTGTTGCTCTATAGAAGAAACTGAGGCCCGGAAAGGAGGTGGGATTTGCTCAAGGCACACAGCTACTACATGTTGTGTGGAGGTTGAAACAGCACTTTAGAATCCCAGGTCTGTGCTCTTTTCATTGATGTTTAAAGTCAGTTTGTGAGGGAAAAGACAAAGGATGCAAAGACAACCAGACTTTAAAAAAAAAAAAAAACCTGCAACATCTCAAGCTACAATTTGTTCCTACTGGCAACATATCACCCAAAAACTTGTTATGAGTCTATGTGGGGGAGGGGAAGTACTGGTGATAAGGAATGTGTTGATTAAAAATTGAAGAGGATCTGGAAAGTCATGATGATTTCAAACTGACTAGTGAACTGAATTCATTTTTTTCTTTTTTCTTTTTTTTTTCAAGATGTCTTGACCTAGAAGGAACAAAACAGCTTAGAAATTCAGGAGAATACGCAGATTGTGTTTTAAGAAGAATGAAAGAGTGGCTCAGAGACCCTATAGCAAGACAGTCAACTTTATTAGATCATCCTACCATATCCTACCCAACTGCCCTCCATGAGGGTTGGGGGTTAGGACTAGAGGAGAGATGTCTATAAGAGCCTCCTGGTCTATATATTTTCAATCCAATTTTTGGATTAGTACTCATTCGTAGCTATGACTGGAGCAAGTTTGGTTGAGTGGAGAGCAACATGGTGCAGAGAGCAGTCGCAAAGTGGTGGACATAGCACCATAAAGAGAAGTCTCACTATGGGTACACTCACACAGAGGAAAGAACACCACCACTGAAAAAACCTATGGAAAAAAAGTACATACGCATCTAACAAGGAAGTTTACTTCCCCTTCAGGTGAGAAATGAAGTTAACCTCATGCTGGTGTGATAGCAACTTCAGTAACCTCTCTCTCAAGAGACTGTAGGTACTGTTACTGTACCTTTAAGAGGCAATTGTATTTTTTAACTGTTGCAGTACAACCACCATTCTCCAGGGAATCAAAGTGAAAATGGAGGGTTTAAGAGTCATTTTTGTTATTGTTGTTCATCCTTCCTTTTCCAAGAGAACCAATGACATTATGAGGGTGATGTCTTGGTCATTCTGGAGAGATTGTTACTGTAACAGCTGATTAAAAAAAAAAAACAGGAAAAAATTACCAAGAGAACTCATATCCTGAGAGAACTGAGTTTTAATCCTTATCTTGTGAAGAAACATAAAGCGAATTCTTGAGACGGGACTTCAATTAAGATCCTAAGAGAACTGAGTTGGTAGGATTGCTTCCAAAACTCAGAAGTCAACAGAGTCAGGGTTTGGAGACAGGTCCTGTGACTTCTAATTCAGGGTTTTTTCAAACTGTATCATACATCTTGTCACTATTTCCTATTCTCATCCTTCCCTCTCCCATCTCTATATATGTGCTTGACAGCTGTGGCACGATGAATATAGCACTGAGCCTTAATCCAAAAAGACCTGAATTCAAATCTGGCCTCAGACACTTACTGACTGTGAGACCATTGGCAAAGCACTTAACCCCTGTTTACCTCAGTTTTCTCACCTATAAAATGGGGATAATAACACCACCTTCCTCGCAGGGTTATTGTGAAGATCAAATGATATAATATTTGTAAAACATTTAGCACAGTGACTGATTATTATCATTACTGTCATTGCCCTCCATCCTAGAATAGACATTCCCCTCCCTTGTATCTCCATTTGTTGAAGTCTCTCCTTGACAAGATCCAACTCAGATGCTCCCCCCACCATGCTTCCTTTGTGGAACAATGAAAAAGGATATTAGATTTGGAGCAATAGGACATAAGTTCACATCCCAGCTCTGCTATTAGTTATGCAGGTGCCTTTGGGCAAATCCCTTAATCTCTATGGGCCTCAGTTTTCTTACCTGTAAAAGGAAGAGGTTGGATGCTATATTGTCTCTAAGCCTTCTTCCAGTTCGAAAATTATGATCCTTGATCCTATGAACTTTGATGCCTCAAATGAAATTCATCTCTTTCTCCTCAAATTTCTCACTGCCCTATATTTTTATCACTCCTCAAAGCATACTTATTTGTGTGTCTATAGCAGACCCCAGTAGATCATGGAGGCAGGAACTGTACGATTTCTCCTTTTTGCATTCCCAGCACCAAAAGCCTTGCACATAAAAAAGTGTTTAATAAAATTTTGTGAGCTCTTTGAGGGCAGGGACTGTCTTTTGCCTTTCTTTGTATTCCAAGTGTCGAGCTTGGCACATAGTGGGCATCTAATAAATGTTTATTGATTGAATGAATGAATTGGTTTATTTCCTCTTTGCAACCCCAGAGCAAAGAAGAAGGCATTGCACATAGTAGGCATTTTAATAAATATTCATCAAATTGAACTGAATATTTCAATGGCTGGAAGTTTATGGCTAAAAATAGAAATTCTCCCACAGCAAGTGACATGCTTGCTCAGCCCTGCATATGATTTCTATTAGATGCATCCATTCTGTGCCATGCTTTTGGGAGGGCTGAGACATAAAAAACTTCAGTTTTGTCCCCAGAAGAAGACCCAGCTGTGTGAGATTTCTTGCTCAAAATAAAAACATTGTCTGTTTTGTAAGCACAAGCATTATTGAAACTCCATACTGAAGCTTCAATTTTTTATTATTAAATGTGTTGTTTAAAAAAAAGTGGTTAAACAATAACATTTTGGGCAACAGAACACGCTGTTACCAAAGAGCTAATTAAAACAAGCACCCGCATGCCGTGTTGAGGTGATTTGTCTAGACATTAGATGAGTCAAACTGTAAACTATTCTTTTTTGTTGGGAGGAAAAGGCTGAGAGGAATTATCAGTTCCGCTCGGTTAAGATTTCTTTTTCTTTTATGAAGTGTGATAGTGCCTTTCATCGAAATGAAGTCAATCAGTCAATTAGAAATTTACATTTCATTTTTTGTTAAGTACCTAGAGCTTCTCAGAAATAATCATGGAGGAAAGCCAGAAAGACAAAGTGGATCTGGACCCAGAAGACCTGGCTTGAAATGGTGAGTCTGACATTTTACAGAATCACAAAGTTGAAAGAGACCTTAGAGGTTGCCCCATTTAGCCCAGAGATGACCAACATTCTCATCTATAATATCCTCAACAGGTATTCAACTGACATCTAGCTGTAGACTACAGAGAAGGCCAGAGCCAGAGCTAGGAATTTTTGTACCTGGGGCAAGTGACACAAAATGCATGGGAAGCCATATTTGGAAGCAAAAGGATGATTACTACTCCCTGGCAGTAGACAGAGATGCTAGTGATATCTGTGATCAAAGACCCAGGGCACACTATGAGGCCTCTCCTGGAAAAGAGGAACAGTCTCTCTAGTGCAATGTAAGATGTTTGATGGCCAAACACTGTCTTACTTTTATATTTTTGTACTAAGAACCTAGCATAGAACCAGGCTCATAGTAGGGGCTTAATAAATACCAGAATGAATAAATTTGGTTGCTTCCTATATTAACTAATTTTTCTAAGTGATAAGTTTCAGTGTTTCTTCAAATTTGACATCCAAGAAGCATTTTTAATGAGGGTGGTGGGGGATGGGGTGAGTGGAGAAGTAAATATATGATTTTTGAGAAAGAGGTAAATAAGAGATTAAAGCCAACTTCCAAACCCTCGAAGTATCATGACAGAATATTAGAGCTGAAAGAAGTATTAGAGATCATCTAGTCCAATTGCTGCATTTTACAGAGGAAAAAATTGGAGGGGGGCAGAGTCACAGAGGAAGATTCATTCAATTCTTACCTGAAATTGAGGTTGAACTGAGGAAGAGTCCAATGGAATCCAAATCTCAAAAACTCAGAGACTATTAGAATTGGACCTGAGACACTTGGTCTAATCATGTCATCTCACAGAGGAGGGAACTGGGGCCCAAACATAGTGTCAGAATAGAAACTAGAACCCAGGGTTCTTGATTTCTAACTCACCTCTCTTATAGCCAAGTTGCTAATAGTTAGCCTCCCTTCGGAACACCAGTGCCTCCCATGAACTGAGCCCAGGCTCATGATTCAGAACAAGCAGCTGAGGGGAACAGAGCTTCCTGTGTATGCTGGGGTCCCAAGCTCACCATCCCCAGGCAGAGCAGCCCAGAAGCCTCCTCCAGGGGGAGCAGAGGACTGGGCCTGCCCCAGCCTGTAGCACTTTAGTATAGACTTGGAGCAGATGTACTCCACAATCACCTCCCTTCTCCAATCTGTTCTGTTGCTAAGGAGTTCAGGCCTAGTTATCTGGGAGAGTCTACTTTTCCATGGCTAGTCTAGGGAAGAAGGGATTGGGTCCCACAAGTTATAGCTTTTATCTTCCCCCTCTGTTCCCTAGGAGACCCCCTCCCCTCCACAGGACAAAATGGTAAACCACAGCTAAGTCCCTCCTCCCAGGCCTTCCTGACAATCGTTCTCAAGTGCTGGCAGTACCCTATGCATTTCCCTCCTAGGAAAAAGACCCTCATTAGTGATGAAGGGTAACCCACTACTTCTTGAGGCAATCCATTCCATTGTTGAATATCTCTAATTGTTGGGAACCTGTCCTTTTATTGAGCTGTTATCTACATCTGCAATTTTTGCCCTTGATCCTAGTTTTCTCTCCTAGAGCCAGGACAAATTTAACCTTGCTTCTATATAACAATCCTTCAAATATTTGTTTAACAGACCCACTAGTCCCAAGGGCTGGGACTCCTCCTACTAAGGGGTTCTAGTTCTAGGCTCACATGGTCCAAGTTCACGTTCTAAGGGAACCCAGGTCCACAGAGGGGAATTAGGCCCTTCTTATACTCTGACTCACTGCACATGCACTCCAGACCCCCAAGTGAAAATCTCTTAAAAATTTTTTGTCTGGCTCATGACCAGAGTCTCCACAAAATGGACCCTGTTAATGCAGGGTGCCTTTTAGAAGGTACTCAATGTACAAAATAGATTATTATTAGTTATTATTATTATTAGTTATAAGACAGCTATTTATTTCCTCTATCACAAAAGAAAGGCTTGAAACACAAAATACTCTTAAATGAGCATTGACAAAGACAAAACATGAAGCAGTAACCCATAACCCCTACTATACCCATCTGGAATTATTGCATAACACATCAAAATATGAAGTACTTTTTGGGACTGACAAATTGATATTTCACTTTTGCTTAGGATCTATCTTTTCCTAGCTACTCACTCAAGGTTTAAGCCTTCTGACAAGCCAAAAAATGGTTTAGATTTATCCTTTTGGTGATGCTTAGCTTCTTTAACAAGATATTTCCGAAGTCATCTCCTACTGGGAAACTAGCACCCAGATCCAGGAGTTCCCAACCTCTCAAACTCATGAGTATGCCATCTGGGCTGGAAATATCCAACTTGGAATTGTTACTCAGTCACTTGTGCTCAGGAAAAGAAACACAAAGCAAAAACAGCAACCAGAGACTTGAGGTCCAGTATTACATTTGTCTAGGCTGCCATGTAAAGGGCAGCTGCCATTGTGGGGAGAGGGGAGGTAGACAGGGAGAGAAGGGTACCCGGGACCCAGAGTCCTACACATCTGAAACATAGAAAAAGGAGTGCAAGAGAGAAAAACTGCTCCCTTTCAAGTCTACTGAATGGGTCCCTCTTCTTGGCTTGGTGGCCAATGAAGACCAACCAGAAAAAAAACAAACCGTTGTGTGTGTGTGTTTTACAAAGGATCCTATTGGAAATAGGCACATGTCATTAAAGGGGCTCAGTCTAGGGACAGCACATGTATCAGCAGAAGGGACACTTATGGCACTGGAAGGGGCCTAGCCTCAGAAATGTCACATTTATCACATCCTCCCTAAGTCTTTTATGCCCCATATTAAACATCCTCAGTCCCTTCAACCAATCTTTTTCATGACATGGTCTTCAGTTCCCTCACTATCTTGGTCACCTTGCTCTGGACATATTCCAGCTCCTCTATGTGGTTCCCACAATGTGGTAACTTGAACTGAATATTAAACTGTTCTGACTAGCTCAAAATATCATAAAGCTAACACATTTCTAGTTCTAGACCCTAGACTTCAATTAATGCAGTCCAATTGTTTGGTTGTCAGTCAATGAACATTTATTAAGTATTCACTCATGTGTCAGCTTAGCACTCATTGTGCTAAGCCCCTGGGGATACAAAGAAAAGCAAAAATATGGTCTCTACCCTCAGGGAGCTCACTCTGAATGTAAATAGCTGTGCATATTGATATATATACATATATAGTATACATCAAAGATCATTTCAGAGGGAAGAGTCTGAGAAGGATGGGGCAGGACTGGGGAGGAGGGACCAGTAAAGACCTCCTGCAGAAGGCACAATTTGAGATGAGTCTTGAAGGATGTCAGGAAAAGAAGTAGTTGAGGAGGGAGAGCATCCTAGACAGGTGGGATAACAAGTTAAAATGCAGTCAAATGAAGTAGGCCAGTATAACTAGATCATAAAGTATGTGGAGAGGAATACAGTGTGAAAAAGACTAAAAAAGCATAAAGGGGTCAGTTTGAAGGGTTATAGAGGCCAGATGATTTTACATTTGATCCTGAAGACAGTGGGAAGCTACTACAGTTTATTGACTCAAGGTTGACATGGTCATACTTTAGCCTTGGGAAAATCACTTTGGCAAGTTGGGTGGAGGATGAATTAGAGTGGGGAGAGATTAGAGGCAGGACATCAATTTGAAGGCTGCTTCAGTAGTCTATGCAGGAGATGATGAGGACCTATACTACGGTAGCAACCCTGGGAGTAGAGAGAAGACATACCCAAGAGGTGTTGTGAAAGTAGATACAACAGATTGGATATATGAGATTAGTGCAAATGAGAAATCAAAGATGACACTGAGATTTAAAACTTGAGTGACTGGGAAGCTGGTGTTGTTCTGGACAATAATAGATAAATTGGAAAGGAGGGAGGATTTAGGGAGAAGTTGTCTTTTAGACATGTTGAGTTTGAGATGTCTATGCTATATCCAATCAAGATGTCCAAAAAGCAACTGGAGATGCATAGCAGGAGTTCAGGAGAGAGTTTAGGGCTGGATATATAGATCTGGGAATCATCTGCATAGACATAATAGTTAAATCTGTGGGAAATAATGAAATAAATCATCCAGGAAAGAACACTGGATGTAGAGTCAGAAACCTGGGGTTTCAATCCTAACTCGCAATTTACTATGTGACCTTGGGCACATTACTTCCCTTCCCTGGGCCTAGTTTCTTCACCTAAAAAATATGTTGGGGGGAGGGAGTGAAAAGGTGGCAGAAGGTGGACTAGATTATCTGCAAGGTATCTTTCAACTCAAAATAACTCCAAAAACAATGTGCTTTCCATTAAACCATCCTGATTCTTCTTCTGCTTCCACTTGGTAAAAGCACATGGAGAAGATCCCAAGCATTTTGACTCCCAGAAGTCATTGACGCTTGACAAGCAGTGTAGAGGTGGTGGACATATCACTGAATTTAAAAATAAATCCCAAATCTGCAATTTATTACCCATGTAACCTCTGGCATATCACCTTTCCTCTCTGGGGCTCGATTTTCTCCTCTTTCCAATAGCTATCATTGATAGCGAGCAATTTATGCAACATCATCATCATAGTTAACATTTTATGTAGCTCTTATGATGTGCCAGGCACTGTACTAAGTGTTTCACAATTATAATCTCATTTGGTCCTCACAACAACCCTAGAAAGTAGGTACTATTATTATCCCCATTTTATAGATGAGGAAACTGAGGCAAACTGAGGTTAATTGCCTTGCTCAATGTCACACAGATAATAAGTTTCAGAAATCAGATATGAATTTCAGTCTCCCTGATTCCAGGTCTAGCAGTCTGTCCACTTTGAGGTTTGAAAAGGGCTTTACAAATATTATCTCATTTAATCCTTGCATCAGCCCTGGGAGGTTATTATCTACATTTTGCAGATGAGAAAACTGAGGCAAACAGAGATTAAGTGACTTGCCCAGGGTAACACAGCTAGTTAGTATCTAATACCAGATTTGAACTCATCCAGCTTTAAATCCCACATAGGAATATGTCTATGGAGCATCCTTTAGGTTTGTTGCTTAGGTAACTTACTTACTACATAGGTGTAGATTTATTTTAGTTTATCACTATATAGGTGCATTTCATTTGGTTCCCAGAGCAGCTTTTTCCTACTTTGTAACCATAAAGTGCTACATAAACATAAACTATTATTAGGGAACTAGTAAAGTTAAGAAAATTGCTTGACAATATTATTTAAAAGAATTATTTTCAAGTATTTCAAGAGCATCCATTTGCATGCAATCATAATTCCAGTATATATTATTCCAATGCAAAAGGGAAATTAGCCTTTACTGTTGCTGACATGGTCACCTTGGTCACCATGACAATCATGTTCACCAGCTCTGAGCCTCTGTTTTTAGCTTTGCACCTCTGTGCTCAGTATTCCTAGAACTATCTTGCTGCTTTCCTGAAACTCAGGGTGACTTTCATGGCCTGATATGGTAGTAGGGGTTGGGGAGAAGGGATGGATGATAAGGGTTGGAAAAACAAATGGAAAGAGGGTGCCAAGTGTTTTTTTTTTAACAAACTCAAAATAACTTGAGGAATTGGAGTGGTATGGAATGAATTTACCAAGCAGAGGAGCTTCTGGGTAAAGCAGAAGAGTGCCTGGTTCAGTCTGGGAGCTACAGGAGTCAAAACCAGGGAGCAACTAGGCACAAATCTACAATGAAAGGGAAAAAACCCAGACCCTGTCTTTTGCAGCTATTATGAATCATATTGATGGTGAAGGCATGGGGGAGGGGAGCTGACTCAAGACTCCCTAGAGCTTTTCTCTCTTGGAGGTATGGAGGAAGTCTGACACCTGGTTAATGCAATACATCCGGACTAAATATAGATCTCCTTGGGTAAGGTGGAGCTCACCAGATAGGACTATTTCTTTGCTGTCTAGGGACACAGACAGCAGTCCTTTCTGAATCTGTTGGTGTATATAGTCTATATGTAGCACCCCTTCTGCTATCACTCCCCCAGTCGGCACTTGTACTCTCAGGTTGGGGTGCCCAGAAAGTTGGTTGACCACTACCACTACTCAGGGTTCTAATGATGACCTTAAAAGAGATAGTTCTCTAGTACTATCAGTCATGAACCCCCATAGGTATTTTTCCCATTTTCAATAAGCCAGTTGAACTCCATTAGCTTTTAGAAAAGTGATTTATGGAGAAGGTATAGTAAGAACAGTTAGTACACAACATTACTCCCATTTGAGAGTGCAATTTCCCCATGTACACACAAAGTAAATTGGGAGAGTGAGCTGAAACTTAAAGTATAATGGTAGTGAGAAACATATGCAGAGAACACATGGGGCAAAAGACACTGGTTACTAGAAATCCTTTTATCTCTTCATGGAGTCCTCATGAAGTTCCCTCTTAGGTGAGTTCCAAGGGTTGGTGCTTCTGTTGAATGTACAACTGGCACTTCTCTGCCACAAAGAGTCTCACTGATGCTGCTTTTGTCCTTGGGTGATTTTTGTTTTCTGTCTGCAGGTTATTTCCTCTGTTATTGACCACTGCCACCTGCTACCACCTCCAGTTGCTAATGGTTTCTGTAATGAAATCTCTGGATCTCCTGAACTCAACAGGTAGTTTGAGCACTGTCATTTTGGAATACTTGTTCACCTGAGATCAGGAAAGAATGAATATAAAGAATCATTCCTCTATGAGCTCTGCTCCTGACTTCTTTATCTACCATGATCCAGACTTCTTTCTTCACTATGTCCCAGACTTCTTTGATAATCATGGCCCAGACTTCTTACTACACCATACACCAACAGCCTTCTCACCTTAGAAGATCACACCTCCCTATGGGGCCCCTGTGGCACTTCTATCTGACTGGTCAGTAACTCCAACATCCTCCCTACCCCCCACCTCCAGAGTGATTTCTTCTCAAAGTCTTGAATCCATCTTTCTGGTTTACCACTTGACTTACTCTCTGTTCAGTTGACTTGTTTTCATATGTAACTCAAAAGATGTGACTTGATCTTCTCAATCATCTGCAAATTTGGTAAGGATGCCATCTATACCTTCATCATAGTTCCTGATAAAAAATGCAAGCATAATACTGAATGCTGAAACAGCTCTGCAATTTCATCAATGTGGGTATTCCTCCAATAACTCATTTGCAACCCATTCATGCCTGCCCATCTCAGATTACTCTTATCAGTAACCTCCTATAAGTATTCCGAAAGGAGTCTGCCCAATCTCCTAAGAGCCTTTCTCAAGCTATCCTGGCATGACAAGGTTATCAGCAGAGCAACTCTGGTTACCTATTTATTATCCCTCACTTTTGCCATAGGACTAACATATTCTTTTTCATTCTTACATTTCTTTGATAATATACTTTACAAATATCTTCTCCATAGTTTCTTATTTTAATGTGTTGATAGCCTTTTTACATCTACCTTTCCATTGCTTTCAGGTGATACTCACCTTCAACTCATTAGATACTGTTGTGTTCTATGAATCACAACTAGATACCAGCAATGGAAGAATATTGATATTAAAAAGATGGGCTTTTGCTTCAGGGAGAAGTTTGAAGCAATCACAAGAACTTTGTAATTTTCAAATTACCTGCTCTTCTCTTCCTATTCAATTCTGAGTCCAATTTGTTGATATATCTATTAAAGATAAACACACACACAAGTATATACAGATTCATACATATACTGATAGATAAGCTCTGTGGGTTATATATCCAATGGCATGCCATATAATCTGGACAACAGGAGGTCTTCATCTATTTGCTTGTTCATGTGTAGTTAGGTTAAACTTCTGTTTACTATGGATCTCATAGAGGAGACTATCCTACGTTTCCAAGCTTGACACAAATAGCAAGATGTCATCCGCAAACAAAAGAGTCTGAAGAACTTCTCCATCTATAAGAAATTCCTTTTCACCTTAGACTCTGCATTGGATCTCCCTCATAGTAATGGATAGGCCAGTAACTAAGTGTTACTGATCAGATAGTCATTGAACAAGGTTATCTTTATTGTTATATTTTATATTGTCTTATCATATCTTGTATTATCTTGGCACATATGTGGGTGACATCTTGCACTAAGAAAATGGCTCTTAGCAGTCCCAGCAGAGATGATATGGGGAAACTGAAACAATGATTCTCCTTCTTAGGTGGTCAGCTGGCTAGAATGTCTATGGTCAATAGACAGCTTTATTGTCTGGGGAAGACCATACATATATACATACATACATACATACATACATACATACAAGTACCTAAAGAGAAAATGCAGAAATCCCTTTCTCAAGAAAAGTTGGAGCAGATGATATGAGTTGTCTTATATTTGATAAACATGGAGATCTGTTTGTCATTCATTATAATATAATAGCATACTCATAGTCTGGTGCATATGCTGAAAATGGTGCTTCTCCATGTGGAGAGGATGGAAGCCTGTTTCCAGGAAAGTCATGATGATATTAAATAAATGCCTTAGAGAGACCTCTTAGAAAAACATGCATAGAGCATGCATAGACATTCTGTAAATGGTCTTAGGATGCTAACCACATGTTGAAGAGGAGGCTGTGGTTGGTGGCAAAGATCTTTTTAAAATCTTATTGTTGTTCAGTTGTGTGCAACTCTTCATAACCACATTTAGGGTTTTCTTGGCAAAGATATTGGAGTGGCTTGCCGTTTCCTTCTCCAGCTCATTTCATAGATGAGGAAACTGAGGTAAACAGGGTTAAGTGATTTGCCCAGGGCCACACAGTTAGGAAGTGACTGAGGCTGGATTTGAATTTAGCTCCTGCTGACTCTACTCCCAGCACTCTATCCACTTCACCACCTAGCAGCCTTTTTAAAAGGTCTTAGGCCGCTTCTATCAGGCATGTACTAGTGAATGTTTTAACAGCCAGGCTCTTCAGTTGAAATATGTGTGTGTGTGTGTGTATGTATACACATACATACACATATATACATGCATATATATATATATACACATTATAAAGTTTACTTCATTTTTAATACTTTCCTAAGCCTAAAAATCAACAAAACAATAAAGCAAGCCCTTGTTTGTAGGATTTCAGAAGTGTAAATGCTCACACTAAAAAATTAACAATGAGCTCTCCCAAGCTGGTTAGAGTTGGTTACACACCCCTGATTTCTGTTATCTCTCTCTTCAAAGTTCTTTTCAGCTTTCCTTTATGGTACTTGTTGACTATTGGTCTCTTGCCAGTATTTAGCCTAGAAAGAATTTTCCATCTACTTTGGATTGCATTCCCTAATAACTTGCCTCCAAGAACTGGGGAGGGAAAGGAAAAGCATTTACTAAATATGTGCCAGGCAGTGTGCTAAACTCTTTACAAATATCATCTCATTTGTTTCTCACAACAACCCTGTGAGGTAGGTGCTATTATTATTATTCTTATTTAACAGTGGAAGAAACTGAGGCAGGCAGAGGTTAAGTGACTCGTCCAGGATCACACAGCTAGTAAGTATCTGAGGTCAAATTTGAGCTCAGGTCTTCCTGACTCCAGATCCTGTGCTCTATATACTGTGCCAGTGCCAATATGTCAAGGGTTGCTACTGGCCTCACACTCTCCACAGTCCTGAAAAGTCTCCACCCATTTACCTTTTAACAACTTCATCACCTCTTGAACTCTCTCTTTTAAGTTCTTTTCTCAGGGCCAAGCACCAAACAAAACAGCCAAAGGACTGAAGCAAAAGAAAAATTACAAAAGCTGATTAAGATTGTTTGAATGCCTCTGTAGCCAAAGATCCTCCCATTTGCTAAATGTTTAAAAGACTGGGGCCAGTTAGAGAATGTCTACACATCCTCTACAGCATCTCTACATCATCACAAGTCTACTGGAAGCAGTCTCCCAGCCTCTGTGTGGAGAGATGTTGTTGGAGGCCCTCTGGGCATGCACCAAACCCTCATTACAATAGAAATAACACAGAATGTGGAGTTAGAAAACATGGATTTAGAGCTCAGCTTAGACATTAATTGTATTGCCATCTTAAAGTCATTTCATTTTCCTGGGCCTTAGTTTATTTATCTGTAAACCTGGCATGATAATACTTGCACAAAGGTTACTTGTAAGGAAGATGATTTGTAAACCTTAAGACATTATGGAAATATGAGCTACATTTATTATTACCATGAACTACTGCTCAGTATAAACCAAAACAGTTGATTAAACCACGTGACCACAGAGTGTGAGGAGAAGGGTTAACTTCATCAGAAAGAAGACAAGGGTGGTGAGGAAGGGGGTTAAGGAAAAAGCTAGAGTTGGGAAGCAGAAAATTTTGGTTTCTTCCCCCCGCCCCACCCTGAACTTGGAAACATTTTCCAAAATTGGGAAGAAAATGTCACACCATGGAAAGTCTGATAATTATTGTCATTTGTGGGATGTTTCATAACAACTGATCTGAATAATTATAATGTCATGGTCCTATGTGTCTTCCCACAAATCAAATCTAGAGAGACACAAAGCATATGGTTCATGCTCCTCAAAAAAAATTGACTCTCCCCAAATTCCTAATATCTTAGTCATGATATCAATAGCACAATTATTTCTATCCATTTAGAAATAATGCTCTCTTTCTGACTGCAATTATACTGGGTGACAAGGAATCTATAGTGGAATGAAAAGAAATTGTGATGAAGCTGTTTACAAGAAGTGCTGCTTGAAGTCAATTCTTTAGTCTTCTTACCTGTTAAAAATAGAGAGGAGCCGAAGATTGAAGAAAATGTCTAAGATACCTTCCAGCTCAGATATTCTCTGTTCTAAGATCCCTTCCAACTCTGATAGTGTTCAAAGGGCTATTCCAACTCTGACATTTTATGTTCTATGTTTGCTTCTAGACCTAACCTTCTGGATCCTAGGTTCACTTTTATCTCTGAAAGTTTATGTTCTATGTTTCTTCTACTCTCTGACATTCCGAGTTCTAAAATCTCACACAAGTCTGACATTTAGTGTTCTGTTTGCTTCCAGCTCTGACATCCTAAGTTCTGCATTTTTTTATTCCCTTCCAGTTCTGAGTCTGTATTCTATATTTTCTCCAAACCCTAAAACTCTGTATTTTGGGGTCCTTTCCTGTTACGTCTATGAATCTCTATTGATCACTCACTCTTCTCTGGCAACTACCTGTGACTGGTTCTATACTGATAATTAAAGTGAAGGTAACCCAAAGAAGGAAATAATTTGAGAATTTCAGATATTATGACAGGCTGGGAAGAGAAGAAAGAGGAGGGGAAGAGGACAAAATATATTCGGGGAGCAAAAAAGGCCTGCTTGACATGTGGGTGGACACCTACTCTGCCTGTGCTTAAGCCCAGTCCTGCTCAGTTAGAATCATAGACCATTGGTGCTTCTGCTTTTCCAACATAGCAAAGGCTCCTACACAAAATGAAATAAACATGGAAGGTGGAAAAACCTTCACATTAATGGGACGAAATTTTAAGAGACAATGAAAGTATGATAATGAAGCAATTTTTGAACGGGGTGGAGAATAAGAGAATGGAGATGGAGGAGTATTGGTCCAGATGGTCTCTCGCATTCTTCCAAAAGCAATATCCTTGGATTCTAGGATGCTGAAGAATCTAATTTATCCAAAAAATAGAGAGCTCTCTGTTCAAGGATTTTTTATAGTAGTGTTATTTGTGATGGCCAAAAAAATGCAACAAAAACATTACATCCAACAATTGAGGAAGGTTTAAATAAATGAGAGCACTTTAATATAATGAAATGTTATAATTTATTATAAATTATAAGTTAAGATAGAGAAGTATGAGAAATCAGAAGGAACTTTATATAACAATGTAAAGTGAAAAAAAAAAGGATAACTAAAAACCAGAGTATAAACTGACAATAGCCATATAAGAAAAAGACTGAAGAGGAATGAATGAACCTAAAGAATTCTGATGGAACTTGAAAGAATAATATAAAGAGTTATGGTATCTTAATACTGTTAAAAAGAAGAATTAGAACCAAATGAAAAAACCATGAGAAAGAAGAAAGAAAAAAATAAAAAGAGAAAATAGTGTACATTGATCTGCATTCAGACTCCATAGTTCTTTCTCTGGATATGGATAGCATTTTCTATCATGAGTCTTTTGGAATTGTCTTAGATCCTTATATTGCTGAGAGGAGTTAGGTCTATCAAAGTTGGTCATTGAATAATGTTGCTGTTACTGTGTATAGTGTTCTCATGGTTCTGCTCACTTCACTCAGTATCGGTTCATGTCCTTCCAGGTTTTTCTGAAGTCTGCCTGATCATCATTTCTTATGGAATAGTATTCCATTACAGTCATATACCACAACTTGTTCAGCCATTCCCCAATTGATGAGCATCCACTCAATTTCCAATTCTTGGCACCACAAAAAGATCTGCTATAGGGGCAGCTAGGTATCGCAGTGGATACAGCACCGGCCCTGGATTCAGGAGGACCTGAGTTCAAATCCGGCCTTAGACACATAACACTCACTAGCTATGTGACTAGGCAGCAGAATCTATTTTATAAAAAGAGCTGCTATAAATATTTTTGTACATGTGGGTCCTTTTCCCATTTTTATGATCTCTTTGGGATACAAACCTAGAAGTGATATTGCTGAGTCAAAGGATACATGCAGTTTTATAGCCCTTTGGGCATAGTCCCAAATTGCTCTCCAGAGTGGTTGGATTGGTTCACAATTCCACCAGCAATGCATTAGTGTCCCAATTTTCCCCCATCTTCTCCAACATTTATCATTTTCTTGTTTTGTCATGTTAGTCAATCTGATAGGTGTGATGTAGCACCTCAGAGTCATTTTGATTTGCATTTTTCTAATCAATAGTGATTTAGAACACTTTTTCATATGACTATAGATAACTTTAATTTCTTCATCTGAAACTGCCTATTCATATCCTTTGACTGTTTATCAATTGGGGAATGACTTGTCTTCCTATAAATTTGACTCAGTTCTCTATATATTTTAGAAACAAGGCCTTTAGCAGAGACACTGGCTGCAAAATTGTTTTCCAGCTTTCTGCTTCCCTTCTAATCTTGGTTACACTGGCTTTGTTTGCACAACTTTTTAATTTAATGTAATCAAAATTATCCATTTTGCATTTCATAATGTTCTCTATCTCTTGTTTGGTCATAAATTTTTCCATTCTCCAAAGATCTGACAGATAAACTATTCCTTGCTCTCCTAATTGGCTTATATTCTCACTCTTTATGTTTAAATCATGTACCCATTTTGACCTTATCTTGGTATACAGTGTAAGATGTTGGTCTATACCTAGTTTCTGCCATACTATTTTCCAGTTCTCCCAATAGCTTTTGTCAAATAGTGAGTTCTTATCCCAGAAGCTGGAGTCTTTAGGTTTATCAAACAGTAGATTACTATAGTCATGGACTACTGTGTCTTATGTACCTAACCTAATCCACTGATCCACAACTCTTTTTCTTAGCCAGTACCAAGTAGTTTTGATGATTGCTGCTTATAATACAGTTTTAGATATGGTGTGGCTAAGAGACATCTATATTTCTTAAAGGAATCACAGTTTTAACACCTTATTAACACATTAATAAGTCATTACCTCTCAGATTCTCTTTGTTTTCAATACAAAGAAACTATGAATGAGGCAAGGGAAAACCAAATCCCTTTTCTCTTTCAAGTGAAGTTTTTTCTGGTTTGGGCTTGGGGTTTTTGGTTTTGGTTTTGGGTATTGATTCTTCGTAAGATCATAGACTGAGCTGAGAAGAGACCTTATAAACAATCTATTTCAATATATTCATTTCACAAGTGAGGAAACTGAGAATCAGAGAGTATATAACGAATTACCCCCAGGGTCAAACAGGTAGTATACAATGCAGCCAGGATTTGGACCCAGGATCTGTGACTCCAAATCCATTGGTCGTTTCATCATACCACAAATCACAGTCTTTAGAGTTGAGAGGGGACTCAGAAAACATCTATTGCAAACCCATAATTTCACAGACAAGTCCAGAGGAGAGAAGTGATTTGCCCATGGTACACAGCTAGAGACTGGCACAGTTGAGCTTCAAACCTTCAGTTCCAGATGTGGTATCTTTCCAATTCAATACATCACAAGTATCTGGTCTTGCCATGAAGCACTATTCTTGTTCCACATTTTGAAGCCTGTTTGCTTTACAGAGGTCAGTGATAGGAAAAAAAAAAAGATTTTCTAAGTTGTCTTGTATATTCTACATCTAAATATTCAGTGTATTAATATGCCAGTGTCAGGACCCTCATCAGTATAATTTCAAGTGACCTCAGAAAGCCTAGCCTTACCCCCAAATCCATCCACTCTTAAAATTCCAGAATTGCCAACATTGTTCCCCAGCAGTTCTCCCTGGGCAAAGGTCACACTCTAAGCTCTTATCAGTCCCACAGTGTGAATGAAGGCTCAGAGAGGAATAATTTGATTAGAGAATGAGAGCACAGACAGGAATGACATCCAATAATGGGGAAGGGAGTCCCTCAACAGCAGAAAGAGAACAGGAAAGGGTTGGCTGGAGGCTTCAAAGTTCTACCTTTTGAAGTATGAATCCCCACTAGAATATTCAATTCAATTTAAGACATTTATTAAATGCCAACTTTCTGCAAGGATCTGTAATAGTCAATGGAGATGTTAAGATGAAAAACAATATTCTCCTTACCCTCAAAAATCTTACAATATAATTCAGGGGGTATTTAATGCCCACAACTAAGTATGATAGAAGGAAGACTGTGATAGGAGCAAAGTGATTTGAGAAATTTGGAAAAGAAAGATCACTTTCATCTAAAAAGGGGTTATCTAGACTCTGCTTAAAGACTGAGTGATAGGGACCTCACTACTATCTGAGAAAGGCCATTTTTTTTGAGACAATAATAATATTTAGAAATTTTTTCTTAGCATTGAATAGAAATCTTCTTTCAACTATAAATTCAACAGTTTCAGTCAAATGTCCAGTATCTCTCCAAGGCAACATTTCCTATAACCATGTTTTCTTGCTTTAACATGGTATAATTGGATAGGGTTATGAACTTGGGGTCAGGGAGACCTGGATTCAAATCCTGAATCTAAGGCTAGCTCTGGGATTGTGCTGAAGTCACTTAGTCCCTCTGAGCCTCCTAAAAAATAGGGTTAAATAATTGTAGGATAGAGGTTCTTAACCTATGGTCCATGAACTTGGGGTTTAAAAAAATACTTTGGGGGCAGCTAGGTGGTGCAGTGAATAGAGCACCAGCCCTGGAGTCAGGAGGACCTGAGTTCAAATCTGGCCTCAGACACTTGCTGTGTGATCCTGGGCAAGTCACTTAACCCCATTGCCTAGCCCCCCCAAAAATTTGGAACTCAAGATCTTGTAAAAAATGAATGCTAAAAATATAACTAGGGGGAAAATAAAATACAATTTACAAAAAAAAAAAGGTGCTGTCCTTGCCCTCCTATAAAGGGGGAAGCTAGGTGGTGCAGTGGATAGAGCACCAGCCCTGAAGTCAGGAGGATCTGAGTTCAAATCCAGCCTCAGACCAAACACTTGACACTTACTTAGCTGTGTGACCCTGGGGAAGTCACTTAACCCCAATTGCCTTAAAAAGAAAAATTATAAAAATACTTTGAAATTATATTTCCATCTAATTCATTTCCCTTGTAATCCTATGTATTTTATTTTTTTCTTTTAAAAATGTTCTGAGGAGGGGTCTATAGGTTTTATTAATTGCCAGAGGGATCAATAACATACATAAAAAGAACCCCTCATGGAAAACTATAATTATTGTGAGAGTCAAGTATGATATTGTATGTAAAGGGCTTTGCAAACTCTGTAAATGGTTATCATTATCATTGTCATCATCATTATTTGTTATTATTTCATCATCATCATTACTATTATTAAGCATAAAATATCACAGCGCCTATCAAAACAACCCTTACCAATGTTTCTTTTTGAAGTATAAGGATGATAGCAGGAAGCTTTCTCAATTTGATGAGATTGAGCATTTATCTCAAAGGATAATACCCTTTGTGAAGATAATTGAGGATAATAAAGTGAGAATAATTCCTTCCTCACTCTCTTCTTCCTATCCCACGTCACCTCCCCCACTCCCAATGAGTCAGGGCTTCAGTCTGCAATGGAGTCTGCCTCCCAGTGAGCAGTCTTACTGAGTATCATTCTCTAGGTGCCATTTGGTCCTCATTTTGAGCCTTCATCATGCCCCTGCAGAGAGAATAATAGGGTCCATTGTAAAACCAAAGACCAAACAGCCTTAAATCATACGAAGGCATCATTTCAGGTCTGTAAATTAAAACCTGGTGTCAGCCGTGACAAATGGCAGGAATCTAGCAGAGAAGTAGAATGAAGAGCCAAGAGCTCCTATTTCTGAAGCTATATTTATTCCTATAGATGTAGCTATAAATAATCTGTACATTTAGAGCTATAAAAAGCCCACATGTATTATACAAGCAAGTATGCTTCACACATCACCTCTCTCGACACAAAAAGGGCCTGTGCTTCATGACAGAATGAAAGAATAAAAATCAGACTAAACAGCAGCTTTCCTATCTCCCACCTTGAGTCAAGCTTTCTTTCGAAGTAGGATCTGCCTCTCCAGACCAGCGTCTTTTTATTAGGATATTAATACATCCTGTAGACCATATAATAAAACCTTCGACTCCTCCAGATGCATCATAGGCACAAGAAACTAGAAACATACAAAATAACAGCAGCTGGTATTTCTATTGTGCTTTCAGCATTTACAAAACACTTTACCTCCATTATCTCATTTGATCCTGATTTTGACATTTTATATTCAATTTCTTTGTGAAAAAGAATCATAGAGCTAGAGGGGAGCTTAGAGATCATCCAATCCAATACAAATTGGGAAATCGGGAAGAAGATAAGTGATTCACCTTGGGTGACTCAGGCAGTAAGTAAATAGCAAAACTAGGAGTTGAGTTCAGTCCTGGGTTTCCCAAGTCTTCAAGGAAATTCAGCACACCTTCCACTGTATCATGTTGCCTCCTAGCTTCATAGCAGCCCTGTGATATTAATACTGCAGATATTGTTATTTTGTAGATGAAAAAAATAAGGCACAGAGAGATTAAATAATATCTCTTAGGTGATCTAACTAGCAAGTGTCAGAGGCAAGATTAAAACCCAGGTTTCTCCTGAGTATACGTCCAGTACTTTTTGTACTTTTTCTACTACACCATGCTCTCCTCTATGCATAGAATATGAAATAGTATATTGAATTGTATATAAAATAGTCTCCCCTCTGATTAGAAAAATAGATGGGATGAGAGGGCTTGGAGGTACCAATCTTAGTCTGTCACACTAAACATCTGAAAGGAGAAAATCATCATGAGAGGCCTTGTGACGTAGGGGAAGGAGTCAGACATTGCAAGTCAAGAGATCTAAGCTTGAATCTTGGCTCCAACATTTAACTGTAAAGATGAACACAGCCAAGTCACTTTTCTTATTGAGTCAAAGTTCCTTACCAAAAAAAAAAAAAATACAAATGGAAATAATAATTACCCACTTAACAGGATTGATTTGAGAAAAGTATCTTGCAAAGCTTTAAAGCACTAAAAATGTGTTATTAATATTCATTCCAACTAATTTGTAAAGTGAAGGAGTTAGATGGTAAAGTCTCTAAGATCCCTTCTATAATCTCTGATTCTTTTTCACAAGGAATTTAAATATAAGATGTCACAAGCAGGATAAAGTGGATGCAAATTACTAACTATCATGAATTTGCTAGATGAAATGGGGCAATGGTCCTTGCTTTGTTCCTCTATAAAATGAAAGGGTTGGAGTAGTCTTCAGATCTAAAATTTCGTGATCCTTTGACTCTCTTGGAGGTAATGGGTGAGGTAAAGCTTCAAAATGCTGCCTAAAATACTATTGTGCTATAAGAAATGATGAGCAGGCAGACTTCAGAAAAACCTGGAAAGACTTGTATGGATTGATGTTGAGTGAAGTGAGCGTGTAGGGGCAGCAAGGTGGTACGGTGGCTGGAGTGCCAGACCTAGAGTCAGGAAAACTCATTTTCCTGAGTTCAAATCTGGCCTCAGACACTTCCTAGCCGTGTGACCCTGGACAAATCACTTAACCCTATTTAACTCAGTTTCATCATCTATAAAATGAGCTGGAGAATAAAATGGCAAACCAGTATCTTTGCCAAGAAAACCCTGACTGGGGTCATAAAGAGTCTAACATGACTAAAATGACTAAACAACAAAGCTTGGGAGATTCTTAAGTCCCTCTCTCACTGATAAGCTGAGTTTCTAGAATTAGTTTGGTTACATTTCTCTAGGGAAAGATGTTCTAGTGGTTCTCCTAAGGGGTGAGGGGTAGTTCCAATGCCACTCACTCAAGTTCCCACCAGTATGCTTGCCTCCAAGATTATTAGTTCTAGCCATCAGTTCTGGTGTCATCGTGGACTTTACATTTCTGGGCCTCCCTTAAGTGTCTTCATCCATAAAATGAGAGCATTCAGCTACATCATCTCTAATGTCCTTTCCAGCTCTGAAATTCTATATCTCATACACCTTTCACTGGAAGAATCATCTGTTAGTGCTAATATTAAAAAAAAAAGCTTGCCTGTTATTCCATTCATACAGACACTAAGACATAGGCATAAACTGATGTTCAGTAATAGCAGAATGTATCACAGATGTTGAGAGAGAACATCTGATATTTATATTAAACTTTAAGTCAAGTCCTACAGGAGTTGTTCCTTAGGAAGCTGCAAATAATTTTCAGAACAAATATTATCCTTGTATCCTAGTTACAACAAGAATGACTTAGCCAGGCTTTTGAATAAGGCAAATGAAGATGGAATAAAACCACTTTTCTCTTTGAACTTTTAAATTCATGTGCTATAGTTGGGGATAAGGACAGAAAAGAAAATAACTCACTGGCATACAATATCATTCCTTTACCAGGGGGGTAATTGAAGCAGGGACCTTGGACTATCAGTGGTAGATAGGCCATGTTCCCATCAGAAGGACTTGGTTGTTTGTTTGTTTGTTTTTTAAAGTTTAATTTTTTTATTATTCTGAAGTTGGTAGACACAAATAAGCATGAACATTTTAGTTTACAAAGAAGAGAAAAGGTGAATTGCATATGAAACTATGAATCTCTCCCACATCCAGCTTACTTTTTTTAAAAGTACAAAATAAATCCAATATGCTACTTTCACATATATCCTACCTGCCTAGGCTCTACTCTATACCACCTTCTGGTCTTTTCTGTGCTTGCTTTAAAATGCTTCGCTGAACATCCTTTTCTTTTTTTCTTCTTTCACTAGCCTCATTCCCCCTAATCTCCTTCCCAATTTTTAAAATTCTCCCTTGTAAAAAAATAAACACAGTCAACAAAATAAATCTACACATTGGCCATATCTGAAAATATAGACCTTATTCTATACTTCTACACCATTGCCTCTCTGTCAGGAGGAGGGAAGTATGATTTATTATTAATCCTCTGGAGTCATGGTTGATCACAGCATTGGTTAGAGTACTCAAGTTTTTCAAAATTGTTTTCTTTATAATGGTGCAGCCACTGTATAAATTGTTCTCCTGGTTCTGCTCACTTTATTCTGAATAACTTCATACAAGTCTTCCCAGGATTCTATAAAGTAGGATCTTTCTTCATTTCTTATAATGCAATAATATTGTACTATATTAATTTACTATAATTTTTTCAGCCATTCCCCAAATGATGGGCATCCCTTTGGTTTCCACTTTTTGTTACAGCAAAAAGTGCTGCTAAGAATGTTTTTTTTTTCATCAGCATAGGCTTTTTTTCCTCTCTTTCTTTTATCTCTTTGGGGTATATGCCTACTAGTGGTATTGCTGGGTCAAAGTATAGGCACAGTTAATTAACCTTGAATATAGCTCCAAGTTGTGTTCCAGAATGACCAAACCAAGCCACAGTCCTTCTAACAGTGCACCAGTGCTCCTGTTCTCCCAAAGCCCCTCTCACAATTTTCACCTCCTCTCTTTGTCATCTTTGCCAGTCTGAAGGGTGTGAGATGGAACCTCACAGTTGTTTCCATTTGTATTTCTGGTATCATAAGTGACTTGGAACATTTTATCATATAACTGTTGACAGCTTGCTTTTCTTCTTTTGAGAAATGCTACTCATATCCTTTGGCTATCTACTGGGGAATGACTACTATATATTTGAATCAGTTCTTATGTATCTTGGATATCAGACATTTATGAGAGAAACTTGCTACAATGATTTTTTTTCCCCTCAGCAGTTTGTCTCCCTTATAATTTTGTTCATGCAAAAGCTTTTCAATTTTATGTAATCAATACTTCCCATTTAACCTCCTGTGATCCTCTCTATCCCATTTTTGTATCAGGAACTCTTTCCCAATCCATAGTTGCAAATATGTCCTTTCTTTTTCTTCTAATTGTAGTATGATGTGACCTGTTATATAGAAGTCACATATATTTCTGAGATTTATATGGTGTGAGATGTTGGTCTAAACATAGTTTCAACTCTACTTCTTCCAATTTTTAATAGCAATTTTTTTCAAATAGTGGGTCCTCATCTCAGTAATTTAGGTCTTTGGGTTTATCAAACACTGTACTACTATGTTCCAGTGCTTCTGAGGTGTGCTAGAACCAGTTCATACCAGGTAAAGAAAGCTAATTGTTAAATTTTCAGTGTGAGTGTTATACTATAGAAATTAGCAAACAGTACAAATCAGGGTTTCATTTGTTTT
Organism: Vombatus ursinus; assembly: GCF_900497805.2. Classification (NCBI taxonomy): domain Eukaryota; kingdom Metazoa; phylum Chordata; class Mammalia; order Diprotodontia; family Vombatidae; genus Vombatus; species Vombatus ursinus. Next base: position 2,580,321 of record NW_020948840.1, on the reverse strand, counting down.
GTTAATATTGTCTAGACTTAAGAGAATGATGGAAAAGAGGTTAATTACTAAAATATTAATAAAGTAAGTGGAAAGTGTGTTGTACATACTTTTTTAGGAGCCAATTATTAAATATTTGCCAGCACACCCCTGCTTCTATATCTTATGGGCCCAATGTATCATTGATCACCTTTTATTAGTCATCGATCTGATACTTCTAGGCTCCCTTCCTTCTGTCTTTTAAAAATCAATTCCCTTAAGATTCTTCCTTTTTTGTTCCTCCAGATGAATTTTGTAATATTAGCAACAACTGGACTCATTCTTTCCAAGTGAGGAAGGTTATATCTCCCCCTCAGAGATCTAGTGGTACTCCTGAAGGATTAGAGTGTTTCTTTCTGTAACATTATGGACTCAAGTCCTAACTCTGGTGTTGGTGCCCAAGTTCCATTTAATGAATTAAAATAAATTCTCTTTTCCAGAATCATGTATACTACAAAGACATAAAGAAGTACAAGCATTTTGCCACCCTTCAACATCTAGGAATATCACTGTGGTCCCTTGGGAGAATGGACTCAGAATTAATGCATTTTCTACAGAGCACTGGTCCCACCAAGTTCATGTTCAAATGTGGCAAAGCCCCTGGATGAATCCAGGTCTCAGCTTTTGGTTGGTCCTGGAGGCCATTCTTCTAGTTCTTAGTACTAAACAAGTTGGCCAAAACAGCCAACATGGTTTTCACTCCTGGACTTCCTGATGGCTTGTACTCCTGACCTATTAAAGCTCACAAGGTTGTAGTCATCTCCAATCCCTGTCACATAAAAGCAGGAAGAGTACATAAAACAGTGATAAAAGTAACATCAAGGCCACACACTCTTGGCATTATTCTGGCTCTGCGGGAGAAAGGCCTGAGGTTCCTCTTTCACCTGTAGACCTTCAGGAACTTATCCTCCTCCTTCAGTGCCAGCAAGTCGGAAAGAGCCATGCAAAAGACAGTTCTTGCCTTTTTTTGATACATCCCAGTTCTGGCTCCATTACCAGTCCTCTTCCCCATGTGGTTAGCAGTTATAAAATGTCTGTGACTGCTCTCCCTCAGGGAATAAAGCACTTCCATTACAAATGAAATTTTTTAAAAATAATGATGATAATGATGATAACAATAGCTAACATTTATATAACACTTACTATGTAAAGGGACAGCTAGGTGGCGCAGTGGATAGAGTACCAGACCTGAAGTCAGGGGGACCTGAGTTCAAAGCTGGCCTCAGACCAAACACTTGACACGTACTAGCTGTGTGACCTTGGGCAAGTCACTTAAACCCCAATTGCCTTACCAAAAACAAACAAAAAAAAAAACACTATATGCCAGACACTGTGCTAAGCATTTTACAATTATATTTCATTCATATCATTATGCCTTTCTGAAAAGAAACAGACTCCTTGGCCTCTTCTTTGTAGAAGATTACATCAGCCCTGTGTTACATTATTATTTTTTGTCTAGTTCTATGGTAGTTTCTAATTCTTTGATAGTCTGATAACATATACCTTATATTTTTCCTGTTATTTCAATCTTTTGATTTTGTTTAATAATTCTTTGTGTCTCATAGAAACATTGATTTTTGTTTAATCCATTCTAATTTCCAGAGCATCTGTTAATTTTGGTAAAGTTTTCTACTTTTGCTCTAAAGTGTTTATTTTCTTTCCAATTCTTTCCTCCAGAATTCTTATTTAACTTATAATTTCATTTCTTACTTCTTGTTTCTTTTAGTCATTGTTATCAAGTCTTTTTTTTCTTTCAGTTTTTGCTTGGAGTTATTGTGGAGTTATTTCCTTCATCTGGGTTTACCTCTTGGATATTTCTAGACCCATAGTAGTTCTCCATAGTTTTGGATGTCTTCTTCCGTATATCTTATCTTCAGTCTCAGTTCCTGGTTTGAAACTAGGTGTCAGGGCCAGGCTCTACTCTTTCCCACAGTTTTAAATGGGTTGATCAGTCCCTGTTTGATTCTGATCTCAATTTTTTTGGCTTCTGACACAGAATTCTACCTTCCCTACTGTCTTGGATCAGAGCACTGGCAAGTTTCAGATTCCCTCAGGGTCACAATCCTATGGTCTTCATTCATGCGTTATTCCCCATTTGAACAGCCCAGTCTTCCTAGTTACCACCTCCTCAACTCCCTATCCCCTCATGCTCCAGGAACAGAAACAGCAGGTTTCAAATGTCCTTGGAGCATTTCTGATCAGATAATTGGCAAACTTCTCACTTATTTATCTGCATGCCTTCTGGCTTCCCTGGCAGAGAGGTCCTACAGGCTTCTGGCTGTCTTTCTTTTTTTGTATTAGTCCTGGCTGGATGAGGAAGATTGTTTTTATTGGTGATGGTGGTGTTTTTTTCCTCAATCAATTTTTTAGCTGGTGCTCTATTCATATCTTTTCTAGAATACATGAGAGAGATCTGGGCTTCTGTATGATCTTTCATACCACTATCATAACCAGAAGTCCAGTAGGACTTATATCCTCCCAATCTTTCAAGGTCCTACTTGGATGCTCCCTTCTCCATGAAGTCTCTTTAGCTCAAAATGAGCTCCCTCTCTTCTAGTCTCTTGTATCACTTATCTTGCCCTCTTATTATAATTTGTATCACCATAATTCATGTACTTTCCATCTTCCATGCTAGACTATTGGCTCCTCAGGGGTAAGACCGAGATCTTAAATTTCTTTGTTACCCCAGACTTAACAATCTAGCATAGGGCCATATACAGAGTAACCATTAATACTTTATTTCAGAGAGTTACAAAATCCTAAATTAGGAGAAGTCCTCAAAAGCCTTTTAATCGATATCAGACTTACTAGCTGCATGACCCTGGGCAAGTCACTTAACCCTAATTGCCAAAAAAATAAAAAAACCAAACAAACAAACAAACTTCTAAGGGGGCAGCTAGGTGGCACAGTGGATAGAGCACTGGCCCTGAAGTCAGAAGGACCTGAGTTCAAATCTAGCCTCAGACCAAACACTTCACACTTACTAGCTGTGTGACCCTGGGCAAGTCACTTAACCCCAATTGCCTTAAAAAAAATAGCTCCAGTGAGGAGTCTATTTTCTGCCATGGGGTCCTATTTTATTCTTTTTTTAAAGCTCTAATCATTTTTTCTTTCATTGAACCTATATCTATTTCTCTATAACTTTCATCCATCAGTCATAGTTCTAACTTCTAAGTCTACCCAGTACAAATCTAAATCCTCTTTCATATTATATCCTTTCAAATACTTGAAGATAGATATCACGTCCCTCCTACCCCAAGTCTTTTCTTCACCAGGCTAAATTCCCCTGTCCATTCAGCCAGTCCTCATAGGACATGATCTCAATGCCCTTTACCATCCTAACTGCTCTTCTCCTGAACATTCTCCAGCTTATAAACACACTTTGTAAAATGTGACCCCCAGAATATAACACAATGGTATGATCATGGAAGAGTACCCTGGGAATATAAATCAATCAATCAATTAATCTGCAAGCATTTATTAGGTACCTAATATGTGCAGGCTACTATACTAGGACCAGGAGATACAAAGACAGAAATGAAAAAATCCCCATCCTTAAGAGCTTACCTTCTAATGGAAGAGACAACATGTACACAAATACATATATGTATGTATTTGTATGTACATAGATACATGTGTGCATATTGAGAATGTGTATGTGTATGTAGAGAACATATATGTATGTATATATACACATGTGTGTCCATATATATATATATATATATATATATATACACACTCGTACATGTAGTAAATGTTTGGAGGACAGAAAGACCATAGCAGCTAGGAAGAAAAGGGAGGGCTTCACATAGAAGATGACACTTGAGCAGACTCTAAGAGGCCAAGATGAGGAAGTGTGTTCCAGGTTTGGGGGCAGTGATATGCTGGTTATTGTTTAATAAATGGATCGCTGAAAAAAAATGTATGCACATATACTTTTAAGTTTAATTTGCATTATTAGCACTTTCTTAAATCTGTACAATCCACAAAACAATAAATCAAGCCCTATATTTTTGTAGTGATGCTGATTTCAAAGTATAAATGCTCACAGCGAAAATTTAACAATTGGCTAAGGAGCTGAGTTGGCTCCAGCACAGCCCTGCGTGGGGGACAACCAGTGTGAAGGCACAGAAACAGAAAATGGAATATTGTGTGTAAGAAATGCTGTGTTTAAATGTAGAGTGAGCAGAGAAGAGTATTGTATAATAAGGTTGGAGCAAACAGTTGGGGCTGAGTTTTGGCTGGCATATCACACACATATTGAACTTTAACCCACTACAAACCCCAAGCCTTTTTTTTATCAGATGAACTTCTACCTAACTATATTTCCCTTATCTTATGATGGTAAAGTTGATTTTTTGAGATAGCATAGGGCTTTATATTGATATCTATTGAGGTTCACCTTTTTGTATCCAGACTATCATCCAACTTTTTCAATTTATCTGTGACCTCATCAAAACAGGTAAGCCCTTGAATGCTGCAAATCACAACCCATCTATGCTTCTTCATATGGTGGGACTCTTATCTGTACCCTCCCATAAATTCCCTGTAGACATTCCACTCAACATGGTGGAAAATTTCTTCTGGTCTTTTTTTTTTTTAAACAATATAAGGATTTTAAATGATAATGGATATTGGACTACCCATCTATTATCCTCTCTCTCTCTCTCTCTCTCTCTCTCTCTCTCTTCAGTTTTATTTTCAAGTTCAAATTATTTTCCTCCCACCCCACCCCCACTGAGAAAAGAAGGAAAACAAAACCTATTACAGATATGTATAGTCAAGCAAAACAAATTTCCACATCAGCCATATCAAAAAAAAAATCCAAAAACATGTCTCAATCTGGAGTCTGAGTCTATCACCCCTCTATCTGGTGAATAGTCTGTTTCATCATGACCTCATTCTTAATACATGATCAGCCCACCCCCTTTTTCATTACAACATCTCCATGATAATCTCTTCTACACCAACTTCTTAATATACATTTATTTAATTGAATTGAAGATGAGGTATAAAATGAAGACGTGGCAAACTAGAGAATGTACCTAACTGCTCAGTTTTTACTGAAAATAAAATTTCACTCTCAAAATATCTGCAGAAATATAGCAGCATCATATTACCAGCCCAGACAAAGTTTTCTGAAATAGAGTCAAAAAACTTTAAAGATTGTTTTAGAAACACAGTTCTTCATTTCACAAAGCACTGGCTGCCAAGGAAAATGTAAAAAGGAAATCTGTGGGATTACAATGCATGATAATACAACCTATGCATCCTCTATGATAGCTCAGTCCAAGAAGTTGTCTGGGCTAATGCAGTCTATGGATTCAATTCCATGCAATAAACATTTTTATAATTAGCTGGCTACATGATATGGTGGGTAGAGCACTGAGCCTGAAGCAAGGACTTACTAGCTCTGTGACCATGGACAAATCACTTAACTAACTCTAACCTCTGTCTCAGTTTTCCCATCTGTAAAATGAAGATAATAATAACAAAATAATAGAATCTACAACCCAAGATTGTGAGAATAAAATATTTGTAAAGTGTTTTGAAAACCTTAAAACACAACGTACATGCTAGCTATTGTTGTTATTATTATTATTATTTTTATTATCATTACACTTATTAAATGGTATATACAAAGCACAGTGCTAAGTTCTGGGGATAAGATGAAAAAATACTTAATGACATTTGTGTGGCACTCCTTAAAATTTTAAAAATGCCTCACATGCATTATAAAGAAGGCCAAACAATGTTCTGCAATCAGAGGACTTGGGTCCAAATTCTGCCTCAGATACCCAAAAGATACTATTATACTACCTGTGAAATCTATGGTGAGTCAGTTAATCTGGGCCTCAGCATCCTCACAAATAAAACAAGGGGCTTGACTAGATAACCCCTAAAATCTCTTCCACTCTAAATTTATGATTTTTTGAGGTTGATAACTATGAGATAGGTATTATTTTCCCCATTTTATAGATAATGAAACTGAGGCTCAGTCAAGTCTGAGGCAAGCTCATCTATTAATAGAAGTGTCTGGGAATAGATTTCCTTAAGAAGGAAACAATTTTGAAACATCTACTATGAGGAATATGTTAGAAACTAAATTACCCACAAGCACACATCTGAGACAAGATTTGAACCCAAATCTTTCTAACTCCATTTCTAATACTCTAACCACTTTCTCATGTCACCTTCCAAGCATTATACCTATGGCACAATCTCCAGCCTAAAATAAGCTTACAATCTATCAGGGAAATTATGGCATGTATACAATTAAGTATGGTACAAGGTAGAGCGAGAAAGAGGCAAAAGAAATACACGAAGTACCCCCAGGAAAGCTTTAAAAAGGAGAGATCGTTTTCAGTTGTCAGGAAGGGGATGGTTTCATGGAAGAGGTTACGCTTGAGCTAAGCCTAGAAGGAAGAGCAGGGTTTCTGCAGGTAGAGACAATGAGAGAATATATTCTGGGCATGAGAAATTATCTACACAGATGCATGGAGGATATTGACTATCAACCGCAATAGGAAAGTTTGGAAGAGAAGATGTCCCAGTAAAGGAAAACAAAGGAAAAGTTCTTTGGTAATAGGACCAACTGGAGCACGTCCACAGGCAGCCAGGAAGGAAGAAGTAGACAAGGGTAAATTGAAGATGATAGAGGAAAAGCATGGCGGATTGATTAAAGTACTAAAAGAGGCAGGAGGGCATGAGATCAAGGACACAGAGGCAAGGCTTATTACTGACAATGAGTTAGGCAACTTCATACTCTTAAATTGGACCAAAGGAGAAAATGGAGTAGAACAAAGAGTGTTTGATGTGTAGAGGAGAGGTGAAAAGGGAACTCACAAACAGCCAATAGGCTCAATTTTAAGAGCCAGTCATGTTTGTGGGACTATAAGAAGACTGGCCTTACTAGAACAAAGGGTGTTTGTCAGAGAGTTAATAGGAGATAAAACTGGAAAGACTGGATAGGATCAGAATATCAAGGCCTAGAATTCAGGCAGAGGAGTTTGGACTGAATGTGATAGGAAATAGGAAGCCACTAACACTCTCTCCAACCAAAAAAAAAAAAACAAAAACAAAAACAAAAAAAAAAGAAAAAGAAAAAGCCTAAGGAAGATCAAAATCCCCCTGACAGGGAAGCTGAGTCACCCTATCAGAACCAGACTAGCAGTAATGGGTGGACCCAAATCCTCTTTTCCCTCTGCCAAGGAGTTTGCATATCAACCAGTGACCAATTGCCCAGGAAGTTTCCCTTCCCCCAATCTCCATATCCTGGCTCTTCAATCCTTTCTCCCAATGCCTTGTCCTGCAAGACCCACTGAAGAATCCTATAAAAACCCAACAGACCTTACTGACTCGGGGAAAGGGATGCCCAATTTGCTCCAGGGCTCCAGGGCAGTATCCAATTCTACCTGAAGATCCAGCAGACTTGACCTATTTCCATCGTTCTCCCTGACAGCTCTTTGTTTTGTGTGTATCTACCGTCCATAAAGCTGACTTATTTTATTCTCTTGACATAAGCTTCATGTTTCCTTATATCTGATTTTGGTATTCTGAACCTCCTGGAATCTGTTAAGAGGAATATTGGTGGTGAGAAGTATGTTGGAGGGATGGGAGAGAAGAGGTGCCAAGAGAGCTGCAAGGGCCCCTTTTCTTGGAAACCCAGCTAAGTTTTTTTCTGGCCATAGGGATTAATGTTCTCTCTGTCTGGGTGATTTACAAGCAAGGCAAATCACTGGTTGCTCTTGTTCTCAAATAACAGAGGAATCTGCCTGGACACCATTCAATTATGGATATGCCACAGGGCACTAGTCATAAGTCCTCTATGACCCCCTGAGATTCCAAAGTGTACTCACTATTTGGGCAAGCCTGGCACAAGCAAATCAGTTATAGAATTTATGTATAATATATGATATTTACATACTGAGTATCCTAAAAGTCTTAGTACAGTTTTACGCATTAGTAGCTTATATATAATACATAATAATGATATTTGTTGATTACTCTGAGACAGCCTGATGCAATAGATATTGTGCTGGGTTTGGAATCAGGAAGACAGGCTCAAATCCTCTGATTTTAGTTATGTGACCATGGGCAAGTCACTTAACCTCTATATGCTTTAAGGCAAGTCTCTAGGATTTATTTAAGTCATAGATAAATGCATTGTTGTGGTAGGAGCAGTCTCTGCTACTTTTTATTCCCCTAAAAGGCAGGGAAGCTGTCCTTGAGACTTGATTGGCTCAGGCTGGAGCTATTGCTTTGGCCTCCCAGATGCCTAGGACACAAAGATGCCAACCCGGTAGAAATTAGTGCCCCTCAGACTTGGCAGATGTCCCATTACTATGAGAATCACTATACTCAACACACTCTGATGATCACATTTTGGAGGGCGGGGGAGGGAGCGACGGGAGGAGGTGGTCTACCTGACCAAGCGCCTATCATGCTGGGTGTTCTTTCCACACTATGACACAATGTAAACCTCTTTGTTACCTGTTGGATGGTCTACAAGTATCTCACTGCCCTCCGATCCTAAACCTGGAGCACTGGATAGACCCAAATCAAGTCTTCTCTAAAACAATTGGTGATACACCGTGATGGAGAAAGCTCCCGAAAGCAAAAATTCCCTATGGTGACAAAAATCACGGATCCTATGCCACTAAAGCTGATCAAAGCTTAGACAACTCGGTTCTCCTCTCCAAGCCTTTATTTCCTCTTCTGCGAAATAAGAGAGTTGAATGAGATCATGTGTAAGGGCCTTTCTGGCTCCAAATCCTTTGGTCTTTAGCTTGCCCATTCATCTAGCTTGGGCCCCCTTCTCTTTTTTTTTTCTTTTTTTTTTTTTTTGGTGAGGCAATTGGGGTTAAGTGACATGCCCAGGATCACACAGCTAGCAAGTGTCTGAGTTCAAATTTGAACTCAGGTCCTCCTGACTCCAGGGCTGGTGCTCTATCCACTGCATCACTTACCTGCCCCAACCCCTTCTCTTTTACTAGGCTCCCTCTTCTCACTAACTCTGACCTCAAACTCTTTCCTACTCTGGTACAAATGACTGAAAACAGCTTAGAGTGTAAATCCTAGCGAGGGAGGCAAGGTGCATTTGAACAAGAATCAAAGTTTTAAGCTTAAGGACCTAATAAGCTTAATACTGAGTCTGGTAGTATAGCACTGAACTAGAAGAGTTCAAATCCTGCCTTTGATACTTTCTGTTTAATCATGGGCAAATCATTTAATTTCTTTATTTCACTTGAAATTTCATTTCATTTCATTTGCAAAATGGTGCTAATAAGGAACAAATGAGATAAAGGTAGTAAAGTACTTTGCAAATATAAAGTACCATATGAAAGTCAGCTATTATTAGCAGTATTAGGTGGCCCACTGGAGTCAAGAAGGCCTGCCTGAGTTCAAATCCACCCTCAGAAACTTACTAGCTCTGTAACTCTGGGCAAGTCACTTAACCTCTGTTTGCCTCAGTTCCCTCATCCATAAAATGAGAATAATAGCACCTTCCTCCCAGGATTATTGTGGATCAGATGAGATAATATTTGTAAAGTCCTTTGCAAACCCTAAAGTACTGTAAAATAGTAGCTATTGTTATTTTAAAATAGATTTTTATTGATCCCTTTTGTTTTTGTATCACCTAGATTTCCCTCATATCCTTTCACCCCCACCCTTTTGATACAACTCTTAATAGCAGTGGCTCCTAGGTTTTGTGAAAGTTTGTGAGACAGATCAAGTCACAGGATTTGGCCTAGAAATGACCTGAAAGACCAGGAAGTATAACTCATTCATTTTAGAAAACTCAGACCCAGACAGGGGCCCACAGAATGACCTTTGATTCCACAAAAGTCACCTTCGAACCCAGCTGATTTGACCTATTTCCATCATTCTCCCTGACTAAACCTTTGTTTTGTGTGTATCTGCCCTCCATAAAGCTGACTTGATTTACTCTTTTGGGAGCTCCATGTTTCCTTGTATTGAACTTCTTGGTATTCTGAACCTGTTTGAGAGTGTGTTAAGAAGAGTATTGATGATGAGGAGTGCGTTGGAGCGGTTAGTTACAATAGGAAGTTTAGTTGGCAGTTAAGTAGCAGGGCTAGATTCTCCTACTCTAGGAACTGTATTCTTTCTATTCAAGTAGCATTGTGAAATTAAGGCTCAGAGAGGCTAAGAGAATTGTACAATTTCACACAGCTAATGTCAGAGACAAGGCTCAAACCCAAATCTTCTAAAACCAAATCCAGTGCTCTTCCCATAATTTCAGACTTCTACCAATAGGTTGGGAGGGAGGGGAAAGCATTATGTAAATATTGTTGTTCACTTGTTTTTCACTCATGTGCAACTGTTTATGACTCCACTTGGGGTTTTCTTGGAAAAGATACTGGAATGGTTTGCCATTTCCTTCTCTAGTTCATTTTACAGATGAGGAAACTGAGGCAAACAGGGTTAAGTGATCTGCCCAGGGTCACACAGCTAGTAAGTGTTTAAGGCCAGATTAGAATTCAGGAAGATGAGTCTATCCACTCTATCCACCTGTACCACCTAGCTGCCCTATACAAATATTAGCTCTAATAATTCATTTTCATATTGGGGAAAGACACAGAAGGCTCTCTCAATGACCCTGAAATTATTGCTTATGAGTGGAAGGGGCCTTGGTTTCAAAAGTTGGTGGTGTTTCTGCTATTTGCAGTTCAGCCCCAGCAGCATAGCTCAAGAAACCTCTTCATTAAGGGTGAAAAGGAAAGCTCTCTCCCCAAGTTCCAGGAAATAAATTTTCAGCTGTTGATGAATGGTGGCCAAAAGGCGGCCAAGAGTGTGACATACCCTTAGAACAGCTTCCAGATTTGTCATTATCAGCAGAAGGGAATTCCCTTCCCTTAAGAGGCCCGACAGGATTCAAGGCTTCTGGCCTTCTGGGAAATCTGCCAGGCTTCTCACCCCACTCAGGCACTTTCTGGGATAATACATGACCCATGTCACTTGGATTCCGATGTCAGCCAGTGTGCCCATGTATGACCAAGCATCCTGAAAATTTGGCATCTCTGAATATACTGAAGTTAAAACAAAACACCGACCAGTGACAGAGGGCTCTGTTAACACCTCTCAGACTTGCTTAGTGTATAGCATGTTAGACTTATAATCAGAAAGACCTTGCTTTGAAACTTGCCTCAGACAATAGTTACTAGCTGTGTGAACTTAAACAAGTCAGTTAACCTCTTTTAGTCCTCAGTTTCCTGAAGGTATAAAAAGGGAATAATAACACCTGTAATATTTGCCTTTCAGGATTATTGTGAGGACTAACAGAAATAATATATGCAAAGTGCTTTGTAAACCTTAAAAAGCAAGATAAATGTTAGTTTTTCTAATTATTTAGACGCTGTCCCATCTGCAGATTTAATTTGCCCTGAGGCCTCTGAAAACCTCTATTCACAAATACTGATCCTTCCAAGAGAATCTTCCCCTCATCCTTTTGCAGAACTACTATTAAGATAAAAGAAAAATCAGAACAAATAATAAATGACTTCTGCCCACAGTAGTTTCTATAGTCAGTTGTTTCCTTTGGCATGAAGAATGAGAGGAACACTTCCTTGTGTCTGTTCACAAACTCAGCTGTTAATGGGTGGGCCTATTAGACCATTATTTTAGAAAAGAAAAATATGTTTTCATAACAGATCAAACATTTTAAACTGTCTCACAGTCTGTTTAGCTGTTGGGCACTGAGTTTTTCACCATTATACATGATAAAATTATAAATAACTTTTTACAAAGAATTCTTTTTTGGCTTCTTAATTTCTCCTTTGAAGCATAGTTCCCAAAGAACTAACATAGTTCTTTTAGGGTGTAGTAGGTTGGCTGAGAGGCAGCATGACCTAGCGAAAAGCTCTGCTGGGTTTGGAAAGGGAAAGACAATAGCTGTTTGTGCTACCTGTGCAACCTTGAAAAACTCATTTATTTTCTCTGGACCTCAGTTTCCTTATCTATAAAATCAAGAGATTTGAGATGATGTATTATCTAGTGAAAAGAGAATTCAACTTGGAATGAAAGGAAACAACATTTATTAAGCACCAACTATGTGCCATCTGTAAAATGGGGACACACTGGAGAAGGAAATGGCAAACCACTCCAGTATCTTTGCCAAGAAGACCCCAGGTAGAGTCAGATATGACTGAACAGCAACAGAGATGTGCCAAGTGCTTCACAAATATTATCTCATTCTATCCTGGGAGAGAGAGGCTATTATTATCCCCATTTTATATTTGAGGAGACTGAGGCAGACAGTCGTTTTTTGTTTTTGTTTTTGTTTTTGTTTTTTAAAACGGCTTGCCCAGTCACATAACTAGTAAGTCTCTAAGGAAGGATTTGAATTCAGGCTTTCCTAACTCTTCTGACCCACTGCACTACATAGCTGCCTCATCTATTCAAATACTAGCTCTAATGCATACTACGTACCCTTAAGCAAATTATTTCCTGTCTCTGGGCTTCAATTTACCCATCTGTAAAATGAAGAGGCATTATAGTAGAAAGAGCATTGAATTTGGAGTGAGAAAATCTGTATTCAGATATTGACTCTACCATTTATAAGCTGTGACTTTGAGGAAATCATTTCCCCACTCCCAACCCCAGCTTCTTAGTTTCTAAAATGAAGGGATTGGACTAGACCCCTAAAGTTCCTTTCAGCTCTTGATCCTATTTAAATTCAGAAAAGTCAGGCAAGGCAGCACCAGAAACACCATCGTTTTCTTCTTTTCGTTTTGTTCAACGCCTTTTTAATTTTTCTGAATCAAAGCTATTCTATCTAGACCCAAAAAGCAGTTTGGAGCACAATAGGCTTTGGGTTCCAAGATCTGATGAAAGGTTTCAGTAGAACTCCCCACCGGTGCTTGGTTTTGGACAGGTGTTAATTATTCCCCTTGGCAACATCTGTGTATTCAGCATGGGGTAAAAACGCAATTTGCAGCTCAGCTTGTGGTGGGCTAAGAAACTGCTGCTGAAGGGGGCAGATGATTCCAGCCAGCCACAAAAGGGGGTGATCATGAAACATACACCTTCCCCAGGGGAGAAGATCCCATCTCACAAGACTGCAGAGATCCATTTCTGAGGCAAGGGGAGTTGGGGCAGGGAGGACGCCGGGGGAAGGAAGGTTAAGTGTTCCAGACGAAGACATCCTTCTTCCAGTCTGTACGTAAGTCATTTCTAATGCCAGACACTCTCCAGAAGAGTGGTAGGCAGTGGTAAACACCTCCAACAAGCAAGTGAGCTGGGTCTCCGACAATGCAGTTATAGAACTAGCCGCCCCTTCCACCCTAGCTATGCTGCCCTATGGCAGGGACCCAAGTGATTCCTTAATAGGTTGTGGGATTAGCAGCGTGTAAAATATAGTAGGGCCCTCTTCTTGCTGCTGAAAAGGCTTCCCACGAGAGCAGGCTTCAGCTAAACTAGATTCTAATAGTAATCCCTTCAATTTTCAATATTCTTTGTAGTTTACAAATCATTCTCACACCTATTATGTCATCTGGTCCTAACCAAAGTCTTGTGAGGCAGCCCAAGAAAGGCCAATTACTGTATATATATATTTTTAATTCCTTTAAGTACCGTAAGTTTTACAAAGCATTTTTCGTTCCCTGTATGAGCCTTGTATTATTATTACACTCATTGTGTAAATAAAGAAACCAAAGTTCAAAGAATTGATTTACTAGAAGTCTATACCAGAGCTACAACTGAGTCTTATATCGAAAAATTCCAAGTCCACCTCACTTTCCTCTTCTCCAGGCTACTTCAAAATAATCTGGTAGTAATAATAGCTAACACTTATGTAGCACTTTAAGGTTTGCAAAGCTCTTTACAAGTATTGACTCTTTTGATCCTCACAAAAACCCTGTGAGGTAGGTGCTATTATTATACTTATTTTTCGAATGAGGAAACTGAGGCTGAGAGGGGTTAAGTGACTTGCCCAAGATCATACAGCTAATAAGGGCCTGAGGGTGGATTTGAACTCATGTCTTCCTGGCTCCACATCTAATGCTCCATCTAGCACATCGCCTAACTCTGGAGTCAGAGAAACTGTCTTTGTAACTTGACTGTGATACTTATTGTCTCTATGATTATGGGCAAAACACTTAAACAGATCCCTGGGCTTCAGTTTCCTCAGTTTCCTCAGTGGTAAAATATGGAGTTGGGCCAGGTGGCATCTGAGGCCTTCCAGCTTGATACTACTCTTCTCTACATCCATTTTTCAACGTTTGCTCTCTAGTTTCATCCCTTCAGGTCTCATTTGTTTCAGTCTCTTTACCTCTAAGCTCAATTCCACATATGCATACATACATACACACATGCATACATGCATACATACATGGCTCAATTCCACACGTGCATACATGTACATTATACATACATGTGCATAAATATACACGTATGCATACGCATACATACATACATGTATATTGTTCAGTCATGTCCAACTCTTTGTGACCCCATGGACCATAGCACATTAATGCTATCCATGAGGATCTTTTTGTCAAATGATACTGGAGTGGTTTACCACTTCCTTCTCCAGTGGATTAGGCAAACAGAGGTTAAATGACTTGCCCAGGGTCACATAGCTAGTAAGTGTCTGAGGCCTGATTTGAACTCAGGTCTTCCTGACTCCAGGGCCAGCATTCTATCTACCAAGCCACCTAGCTCCCTCATAAATAAATATACATATACACACACATGAACTTACATATATATGCATATATACATATATAAACATGCAATATTTACTTCTACATATGCACAATACATGTACATGTGTCTGTGTATACATGTGTACACGTGTGTGTATGCATATTTTATGTGCATGTATATCTGTAAGAACATATACATGTATACATACATACATTGCATGCGCATGTACACATACAGATACATATACCAGCATTCAAGGGAACTCATTAAGGGTCTTTATAAGCTGCTAAAGTGATTTGCTCCACTGGTTCCTATTACCTATAGGATAGAACACGTGCTCCTCTCTTTGTCATTTAAAGCTCTTCATAATCTGACTCATTCCTCTCTGATCTTCTTATCCTTTGCTCTCCTCCATGCACCCCAGACACATTGGCCTCCTTGCAATTCTTTGACTAGGATGCTCCATCTCCCCACTCTGTACCTTTGCCCTGGTTGTCCCCCATGCCTAGAACACTGCCCCTCACTTCAGCCTCTTAAGTTCCCTGGCCCCCTTAAAGGTTCAGCTCTAAGCCTACATCCTGCAGGAGGCCTTTCTCCAAGCTGCTAATGCCTACCCTTTCAAATTACTTCATCTTTCCTGTATATATCTGGTATATATACAGTTCTTTTCATGTTAATTCCCATTAGAATATATGTTCTTTGAAGGCAGGGACTGGTTTTTTGCCTTTTTTTTTTATCTCCAGAACTTAGAACCATACCTGGCAAAAAAAGCAGCACTTAATAAATACTTGCTGACTTGTTGACATTAACTTCCCTGGCATTATTTTCATAGCCCCTGTGCTGCTGCTTCTTCCTCAGTTATTTGTCCATATTTCCATCTTCTGTATACATTTAAAAAATCTAAATATGGTTATTTGCCTACATCAGTCCCCTTTGATATCTCCTTTTTCTTCCTGTCAAAATGACTCGTATTGCTCATGAGCATAGGTGTAACCAGGAATTCTTGTCCTCGGGGCAAAATCAGTTGTGGAGGAGGGTGACCAGGAGTCCATCCCAATGTTGCCAGAAGTTCCAGACTGTGCCTGTACAGCATGGCTGACAGCGCCTGACACTTAACCCCTAAGACAAGGTAGAGGTTGGGTGAAGACAGCAGGTATAAGCGTCATCATTTGGGGAAGGCGGGCCTTAGGAAAGGCAGAACATAATAATGGAACCATAGGTGGTGGCTTGGGACTGGACAAAAGCATGGGGGTGGCAAACTGGAGGACAACTGGAGAAGAAATATCCCACTCCAGTTAGAACCTTGGGCTAAAATTCAGTTACTCTGCTATAGACTCTGACCTAGAACAGGATAGGTCTCCCATCTCTCTTGAGGCAACTTCTCTTGTGGAAACCCAGTCTGTGGGCTCCCACTTATTCTTTCTCTGAACTCTAAAAATCAGTTCCCCTAAAGGCTAGAGTACCACATCAAATTATGAGAAGCATTCCCTTCCTGGGGACACAATTCAGAAGAACTGAGAACAGATGACTTCAACAAGGAGAAAAAGGAGGAGATGTCAAAAGAGAGTATAAAAAACAGGCATGTACAGAAGATGAAATCAAGGGTTAGCAACTGAGGTAGAAATACAGAGATGTGACATGGCCCTTTAGGCGTAGCATTAGGAATGCTAAAGCTTAGAGTGAACAGAGACATGTGATAAATGCCAAAGACAAATTAAAAGGATGGTTTATTCTTCATGTTGGCAGCAAGAAGAGAACAAAGAAAGGATAGGACTTCCCCTCCTCAGGGTGGATGAGACAATGAAAGGATTCATTCTCTCAATCCCCATTCTCCTTGACCTCTCTGTACCCTTTGGCACTCTTAATCACTACCTTCTCCTCAGTATTCTCCTCTTTAGGTTTTTGGGACACCACTCTCTCCTGGAGGGACACCACTCTCCTATCTTTCAGACCACTCCTCTGTCCTCTGATCCTCCAGATCACAACCTCTAACCATAGGTGTCCCTTGGGATTCTGTCCTGGGTCTTCTTCTCTTCTCCCTCTATACTACTTCACTTGGTGATCTCATCAGCTCCCATGGATTTAATTACTTTCTCTATGCTGATGATTCTCAAATATACTTTTCCTGCCCCAACCTCTCTGCTGACCTCTCTCCAACTGCCTTTCAGACATCTCAGACTACGTGCCCAGTAGATTCAACATGTCCAAAAGGGAATTATAATTATCATTACTATATAATTATCACTATTCATTATCTTTTCCCCCTAAACTCCCTCCACCCTTAATTTCCCATTAGCGTAGAGGGCAACACCATCCTCCAAGTCTCTCAGACTTGCAGCCAAGGTGTCATGCTCCACATCTCACTATCTCTCACCTGCCACATCTAATCTTTGTCAACCTTCTCAACATCTCTCAGATACCACCCCCTTCACTCCTCTGGCTCTGCTACCATTCTGGTGTAGGCCCTCATCACCTCGTGCCTGGACTGTTGCCATAGTCTACTGCTTCTGCCTTACCTCAAGTCTCTCCCCGCTCTAATTCATTCTCCAGTCAGCCTCCAAAGTGATTTTCCTAAAGCCCAGGTTCAACCATGCCACTTCTCTACTCAGTGAATTCCAGTGGCTCCCTATGGCCTCCAGGATCAAACACAAAATTCTCTGTTTCATCATCAAAGCCCTTCATAACCTAGCTTGTTCCTACCTTTCCAGGCTTCTTATACCCTACTTCCCAAAATGTATTCTTCAGTCTAATGGCCCTGGCCTCCTGACTGTTACATGAATGAGATATTCCATATCTCAGGCCCAGGCATTTTTTCTGGCTGTTCCCAATACATGGAATGATCTTCATCTTCATCTCTGCCATCTGACTTCCCTGGCTTCCTTTAAGTCCAAATTAAAAACTCATTTTTTTACTGGAAGCATTTCCCAACCCCTCTTAACCCTAGTGCCTTCCCTCTCTTAACTATTTCTTACTTATCCTATGTATAACTTGTTTGTATGTATCTTTTTCTTCTTGTCTCTCCAAATAGATTGTGAATTCCTTGAGGGTAGGACTGTCTTTTGCCTCTTTTTTGTACCCCCAGTGCTTAATAGAGCATCTGGTACATGGTAGGTATTTGGTAAATATTTATTGAATGATTTACTAATAGCAAGTGATGGGGAAAAAACACAAAAATGCTCAGAGCCTTCTTTGCCTCTGTTTTCTCTATCAAAGAGAATCATCTTCCTATTCTGTACATGGTTAGGCAACTGGAACCAGTTATAGAATGTATGCTCCAAAGTCTCTCCAAGGTACTTCCAATACATACTATTTCCTGCTGAAAAGAGAAGAAAGGTGGTCAACAGAAAACTGGAACCCAAGATAAGCAAAGGGATTGGTAAGAGAACACCCTGATGAACTCCAGTCCATAGCCCTGAGTGAACCATATCCCAGAGCAATGAAAGAATTTATGGGTGTTTTTGGTGAATGGCTGCTGATAATCTTTGGAAAACTATAAAGAACAAGAGTGGTGCCACAAGACCAAAGGTGGGTACAATTTCCAAAAAGAAAAAGGTAGAATCTTTACGCCATAAACTTTAAACTATAAGGCTTGAATTCCCAGAAAAATTCTATAGCTCACTATTAACAGCATAATTTCTGAGCCATAGAAAGCAGTGATCTCTATAAGCCAGCATGAGTCTATGAAGAAGGAGACATGATTAATTATTTTTCGGCAAGGTTACTAGAATATTACTCGTCCAAAAGATGACACTAGACCAGGTTTGTCAACTTTTTTGTTTTTGTTTTATGGACCCCTTTGGCAGTCTGGTGAAGCCTATGTACTCCTCAGAATAAGATTTTGCTATGTAACAAGGGTCTAGCACATGTTAAAGTGCTTTTAATACTATTCACCACATGAAAAGCCTAGGGCACCTGCTTCTGAGACAGTCATGATGATATATAATGTAACTTCCAAGAGAGTATACATAGAATACTCTCATCTATGGAGTATACATTGATGTTCTGTAACTGGTTCCAGTTGGCTAACCATGTGGCGAATAGGAGATTGTTTAACTAGCTGTGAAGACATTCTGGTGGAGGAAATAACAAATAAATATATGTGTATACAGAATAAATACAAAAAGAATACCAAGGAGGGAGAAAGGGAAGGCACTAGCAGCTAAGGCTTCCTATAGAAGGTGTTGCTTGATCTGTGAGAAGGCTGTTTACAAAGTAGAAGTGATAAGGAAGTGCATTCCACACATGTAGGACATCTAATGATTGTCCTGTGTGAAGAAGAGAAAAGATCATTTGGCCAGATCACAGAGTATCTAGGATGAGGAATAATGTCCACTGGGGCTAGAAAGATAGACTGGGGACAGGTCATGAAAGCAAGAGGGAGCTACTGACATTTATTGAGTAGGGGAGTAGCATGGTAATATAACACTGTAAAATCCATACTTAAAGAAAATCACTTTGTGAGCAGAACCAAGAAAACGTTGTACACAATAATAGCTGTGTTGTGCGATGACTAATATTGATAAACTTAATACTTCCCAGCAATGCAAGGATCTAAGACATCTCCAAAGGCCTCATGATGGAAAATGCTATCCACATCCAAAGAAAGAACTATGGAGTTTGAATGCAGATCGAAGCACACTATTTGCTATTTTTTTTCTTCTGTTGAGTTTTGTTTCCTCTTTCTGGTGGTTCCTCCTCTTGGTTCTAATTCTTACTTACAACATCACAAATGTGAAAATATGTTTAATAGGAATGTATATGTATAGCTTATATCAAATTGTGTGCTGTCTTGGGGAGGGTGGTGGGGAGGAAGGGAGAGAAAAATTTTAAGCTCAAAAGCATATGGAAGTGATTGTTGATAAATCAAAATAAATTAATTAAAAAAAAAGAAAATCACTTTGGCAGCTCTGAGGAGGAGTCTATTAAAGCAGAAAGACTAATTACCTAAAAAGATCTCTGGTTAAAATGATCATCTGAATCTAGTAAGACATAATTTAGGGTCATAAGATTTAGGCCTGGAAAGGACCTTAGGAATAATCTAGTCCAACCCCCTTATTTAAGAGTTGAGGTCATGGAGACCCCGAGAAGTTTTGTAACTTGCTCCTGGTTACACAAGTAGCAGAGTCAGGTTTTGAACCTAAATCCTATAACTAAATTTAAGGTTACTTCTACTATGCCAAGCATGAAGCTTTGCACTTAGACTCAAAAAAAAAAAAATCAATGACATAGGGTGAAGGAAACATGGCTCATATGAATGGGACCTGGGCTTCTTAGTGGGATACAAACTCAATATGACTCAATCTTGCAACAACAATAATAATAATTATTATTATTATTATTACCCTAAGGCAGCATTAATAGAAGTATGGTGAATAAAATGAAAAGGAGAGCAAACAGTATGCTTCCATCTGCATTCAGACTCCATGTTTCTTTCTCTGGGTGTGGTTACCAATTTTCATTATGAATCTTTTGGAGTTGTCTTAGATTCTTGCATTGCTGTGAAAAACCAATTCTATCAAAGTCAGTCATCCCATAATGTGGCAGTTACTGTGTACAATGTTCTCCTGGTCCTGCTCATTTCACTCTGCATCAGTTCATATAAGTCTTTCCAAGTTTTTTTTAATTCTGCCTACTCATCATTTCTGACAGCACAATAGTATTCCATTACATTCATATACCACAACTTGTTCATCCATTCCCCAATTAATGGACATCCACTCAATTTCCAATTCTTTGCCCCCACAAAAAGAGCTGCTATAAATCTTTTTGTACATGTGGGTCTTTTTCCCATTTGTATGATCTCTTTGGAATACAGCCCTAGAAGTGCTGTTGCTGGATCAAAGGGTATGCACAATTTTATAGCCTTTTGGGCATAGCCCCCAATTGTTCTCCAAAATGGTTGGATCATTTCACAACTCCACCAACAATGTATTAGTGTTCCAATTTTCCCATGAATCTTCACCAAAATTTATCATTGTCCTGTTTTGTCATATTAGCCAACCTGATAGGTGTGATGTACTACCACAGAGTCATTTTGCTTTGCATTTCTCCAATCAATAGTGATTTAGAACATTTTTTCATATGACTATAGGTAACTTCAGTTTCTTCCTCTGAGAACTGCCTGTTTATTAATCCTTTGACCATTTATCAATTGGTGAATGACTTGTATTCTTATAAATTTGACTTAGTTCTCTATATATTTTAGAAACAAGGCCTTTATCAGAGATACTGGTTGTAAAAACTCTTTCCCAGTTTTCTGCTTCCCTCCTAATCTTGGATGTATTGGCTTTGTGCAAAAACTTTTTAATTTAATGTAATCAAAATTGTTCATTTTGCATTTCATAATGTTCTGTATCTCTTGTTTGGTCATAAATTCCCCTTCTCGATAGCTCTGAAAGGTAAACTATTCCTTGATCTTCTAGTTTGCTTATAGTATCAGTCTTTATATCTAAAATGTCTCTGTTTTAGTACCAAATTTTCCTTGTGCTTCAGCTAACCTTATATTCCTGAAATTGTTTCTTCCTGTGTTTGCACAACTCAGGTAAGCATTACCCTATTCAGCCCTAGTTAAATAGTTCCTGATTCTGCTGTTGTGATAAACCAAGCTTTAATACTGCCCATGATTGGTGATGCTGCGGTGCTTGATTCTGATTGGGCCAAGCTTCAGTGTTGTGAGGAAGACAGGGAAGGGCCTTGAGTTCATGCCATAAGGAGAGCCTCACCTAGTTACCAAGAATGCCTCACACTGCCCTGCCTTGGCCTCAAGGAAAGACTAATAGGACTAGAGGTGACCCAAGGTGGAAGATGCTCACTTCCTACAAAGAAAGACAAAAGGCAACAGTAGGAATTAGAAGGAAGCGATGACTGTGGGACTTCCAAGGAGGGGTGACTTCCCTTCAGAACTTCATCAATAAGGAAAGTAAAATATGCAGTGATAAACCCAATTGATCAACGTGTGCACTTGAGGCTAAGGAGGGCTAAGAATGTACTTAATTACTAATCACCAGCTCACTTGAAATACAAATAGCTCAAACCAAGATCTAAAACACTGAGCAAGCAAAAAGATACTGACAAACTGAGTTGGAAAGTAGATGAACATTGGACTAGGCTTGTTCAATATGCCAACATACCATTCACCTGCAGTGGAAAGGAGCTGCCAAGGAGGCACCGTTTAAACAAAGTCTTCACACAGGAATGATTTCCCTAAAATAGAAATAGATGTGTCAACTATATGAGCTAAGGGAACAGAGCAGAGCAATGTTGCTTTGGAATTAGAATTTTTTTTTTAGTTACAGATTTAATTTTCAATTGGAATATAAATTCCTTGAGGGCAAGGATGGCCTTATTTTTGTATCCACAGTGCTTAGCACAGGGCTTGGCACAAAACAGTCCTTAACAAATGCCTTCCATTCATGAAGAATGGCCAAAGCAGGAGTTCTTAACCCAGGGAGTTCATGAACTTGGAAGGTGAAAAAATTACCATTATTTTCACTAACCTCTAAATGAAATTTTGTATTTCCTTTGATTATGAATTTTATTTTAAAATATTATTCTGAGGAGTCCATAAACTTCACCAGGCTGAAAAGGGGGTCTATTACACAAAATTTTTAGGGACCCCTGACTTAGAAGGACTAAGATGCTGTGAGGAATGATGAGAAGTTGCGAAAAGACAAGTTTAGGCAATAATTTCTTAACAATCAGAACTGTCCCAAAGTGAGATGGGCTGCCTTAAGAGGAGGTGGGGCTCCTTTCATTTGAGATTTTTAAGTAAAGGCTCAGTGGCCATTTGTCAGATATTCATAAAAGGAAATCTTATTCAGGTATAGGTTGGACTAGATGTCCCTCTGAGATCCCTTCCAACTCTCAGATTCCATGATCTGAATTCTTTTACCCAGCATCTTGCCAAAAACACAACCTCCCCTCTCCACCCCCAACTGGAACATCTGAACCTCCCATTTACTTGAGTAGATTGACTTTTAAAGGAGGCAGCTGAATACTCAGGTATCTGCATCCTGTGCTAAGGCTGAAAAAATGTCTCCTTACATCACCACCCACACAAGGCACTATAATTTCCCAAAGATGTTTCTGTCAGGCAATTTGCAGACAGCTGGAACTGAACCCTTTCCTATCTAAGGAAGAGCAACAATAGAGCCCCTGGGACTGTTACACAGATTACAGCTGGTGATGGCAGAATCAGGAGAAGTAGAGACAGAGGAGGGGAGGGTGCTTGCCTGATTAGAGCATCTAGGAGTACGACGAAGATAAATTTTTGCTACTGTCATTGTCTTTTCCTTCCTCCCCCACCTCTCCATACACTTTTAAAAATGGGAAGAGAAACAACCACCAGTGGTTTTCCAAAGAGTCAGTGTGCTAGAATGGAAAGAGTACTAGATCTGGAATAAAGGGAGACCTGCCTCTGCCACTTAATAGCTGTATTACTTAAAGCAAATCATTGCCCTTCGGCGTACCTCAGTTTCTTGAAAAATTCAGGGATTGGGCTAGATTAACTCTTTGGTCCCTTACATTTCTAAATCCCAGAATCGTATCTAGAGTGCAGTGCCCAGGGATCTTTCTATGGATATCTGCATACAGAGAGACTCACTTCCTTCTCAGAGTGGTCCTCCAGACCTGCGCAAAGCCAAACAACTGTACCTACTCCTTTGCCTGGCCCTAGGATAGTATTTCCCAGCAAACCATAACTTTTACATCCCTCTCCCAACCTCCCCCTTCAATTAATCAATCACTCACCAAGCATTTACACTAATTAATGGAAAGTGAAATAGCAGAGCCAAGAAAACAATATATACAGTAACTATCATGATAAAGATGGAAGGACCACCACAAAACAGCCAAAAATGAATGTTGCAACATTTACAAAGGGGGAAGAGGAATACATATGTGGAACATTGCATGGATTATCAGATTTTTTTCAATGTATTGATATGTTTTGCTTTTTTCCTCTTCTTTCTCTTTTCATTTCATTTCTCTTCCTTTCCTTTATTTTCTTTTTGTTTTATGAGATTAGGCTTTCCTCTTTCCCAGGCTAAAAAGTACCACAGCCAGCAAATGGCCTAATCCCACTACTGATTAGCATGGGAGTTTTGACCGGTCTCTTTCTAACTTGGACCAATTCACCTCTCCTTAGGCAGCCTGGTAACCCCCTAATCCAGTGGGCTCACCATATTTGGGCCGGACTTAGAACAAACACCTGATGTACTTAGTCCACTGTAGCTCTGAACTCCCCAGCCCAATTAATACATTAGCATCACCCTCTCCAATAACAGAAATCATAGGCATGCACCACCATTCCTGGCACTTTAAAAAAAAGTATGCTGTAAGAGATGTTTTTTTTTTTTCTCTGAGAAGGGGAAGGGATATAGAGGGAAATTTAAGTGTTAAAAAAAAAAAGAACAAAATTTATTTTGAAAAAACAAGCATTTATAGGTGGCACAGTGGATAGCGCACCGGCCCTGAAGTCAGGAGGATCTGAGTTCAAATCCCGCCTCAGACCAAACACTTGACACTAACTAGCTGTGTGACTCTCGGCAAGTCACTTAACCCCAGTTGCCAAGAAAAAAAAAGAAAGAAAGAAAAACAGGCATTTATTAAGCATCTCACATTTAAGAAAAGTATACCGACTATCCATGTTCACACCTTCCTTCCTCCCTGGGCTCTGCTCCTGACTCTCTGGAGTTGTTTTTCTACCATTGTCTAGCGGCCTTCTCACCATGGAAAATCACTCCACCCCTGTAGCTAGTTTCTCTGATTGACCAGTTCCTCCTAGATTAGAACCTCAATTTTAAGAAAAGTGCTTAAGCCAGCCATGTTCATTCCGTTCCCCTCTGGAATCCTCTTCTGACTCTCCAGATTTTTCTCTCCATTATGCCCTAATATGCACAATCCCTTTTCTATCTTCCCTCTCCACTCCCCCCCCTTCCAATTTCCTTTCATTGTCCTCTCTCATTAGAACTTGAGGGTAGGGACTCTCACTCTTTTGTTTTTGCTTTTATTTGTATTCCCAGCAGTTAGCAAAGTGCCTGGCACATGGTAAGAACTTAGTAAATATTTGTTGCCTTGTTGGCTACATGCCAGGCTGTCCTGGGCCATGTCTAACTCAATCTAGTATGATGATTCAGTTTCAAGAGGAATGGATGAATGAATGAACAAATGAATAAATTTTAAAAAGCATTTATTTAAGCTCTTACTACAAGGAAAGCACTGGGATTCAAATAGAAAAGCCAAACAGTGACTATTCTCAACGTGCTCATATTGTAATAAGGGAAGACAGCACATTTTAGAGGTATCACCCACAAGTTACACGGTACTATGTTGCCTTTTGTCTTTCTTTGTAGGAAGTGAGCAAGTTTCTCCTTCTTCTATTTTGTGCCACCTCTAGTCCCTTAGTCTTTCTCCATGCCCAGGCAGGGGCATATGAGGCATTCCTGGGACAGAAGAAGAACTCTCCTCACAGCATGAACTCAAGGCCCTTTACCTTAGTTCTTAGCATACAGAACTAAAGCTGATGGCAAGTCATATTCTTTAATGTTATTTCACTAATAAATCCATATCTAATTCCAGTGCTGAACCATTTGACTATGTCAAAGACTTTAGTGGTAAAAACTTTCTTTTCTGAACCTTCAAATAGCCATAGCTGATAAGGAGGCAGAGGCTGTAACTCCTGCAAAGGCAGGTACCCAGTTCCGATTCCAGGAGACTGGAGCGGAAGCAGGGCAGGTGGCACACGGGTATTGCTGTGCCCAGGGTTCTTGGGCAATGAAAGGCAGATAATCAGTAGTTGGTTTTTGAGCTGGTGCTGACAGCAGGTCTGTTCTCCTCAGTGTTTGCACTTCTCAATGATGTCTCTGCGGGGGCCACACTGAAAGAGATCAGAACGAAGTCGAAGGATAGTGGACCATCTAATAGTTAGGAAAAGGAAATTCATGTAATTATAGCATGGAAAAGATATTCAGCAAGGACACAGTATCGATTCCATTCCCCCTTTTTGCTTGGCACTATGAACTACGCAGAACATCAAGCCTATGCTGATGAATCCTTGTTCCCTTTCCTGGGTCACAGTGTAAATCTCCACATCACATCCTTCTGTAAAGAGGGCCATTTATTATTTTTCCCTTCGCTGGGGTGACCTTGGGAAAATCATTTAACTTTTCTGGGATTCAGTTAATTCATTTGTAAAAAGAGGGTGTTGAACTAGAAGAGCAGTTCTCAAAATGTGGTCCCTGAGGGTCCCAAGACTCATTCAGGTTGTCTGAAAACTCAAAACTATTTTTATAATAATACCAAGATGCTTAATTTCTAATTTGGAAAATATTAATAGATATAACAACCCTGATAAACATAATATCTTTGGGGTCCCAAATAATTTTTAAAAACATCAAGGACCCTGAGACCAAAATGTTTGAGAACTGCTGGATTAGTTGATCTCTGAGATCCCTTCCAGCTCTAAATCTTTGAACCATGAAGTATGAACTTGTCCACACCAAACTTCTGCCCCTGCTTTGCTTTTTTACACAGCCCAAAACAGGCTTTCCATTACCTAGAGGAGCTGATGAGTCTTCTATTTTGTACTGGAGACAGTCCTTATAATCTGTTGGCTTTCACACACAGAAGCAGTGTGGATGTTAATATGGTGGTATACCATCATTGAATATTGGTATCTGCCAGTAGATGTGACATCCAATGACCAGCAACAATATAAGTGCCGGAGGAGACATGGGTTCAGGTTCTATTTTGAACACTATCTGTGTCATCAGTAGAAAGTCATTTATTAATAATAATAATAACTCACATTTCTATAATGCCATCAGATTTCAAAAATGTTTTTCTTATAACAGTAGCTAAACTGTTATTATACCCATTTTACAGATGAGGAAACTAGCTCTGAGAGATTACGTGACACATGCTCACATGACTAGAAAGTATCTGGAGTCAAACCCACATCTGCAAATTCCCGGTCCAGTGTTCTATCTACTTTGCATCATTGCTTTTCTAAGTATTAGTTTTCTCATCTGTAAAATACAAATTACAAAACCTCAATTACCTGCCTCCCAAGATTCTTGTGAGGATCAGTTCCTATATTTTGCAAACCACTTTACAAAGCTTAAAGCGTTATAGAAATGTCAGCTATTATTAGGTTGCACTCGTAGCCCTATCTCCTTGAATCTTAATTCTTCCTTTTTTAGAGGACATTTTACCACTAAAAAAAAAAAGGCAAGAGATAATCTTCCCTATAACATGTTCCTGAGAAATATGTAACTATGGTATTTCCATGATAAAAATAAATAAGTTGAGTCATAAGAATTTAGAATTACAAGGAACCTTTGAAGTCATATTGTTCAGTGCCTTCATTTTACAGATGGGAAAACTGAGGCCCAAAAAACATGTGACTTGATAGTAAATGGGTGGCAGGGGCAGAGTTTGAGCATTGGTCTCTTTGACAGCATTGCTTTTTCAACCATTTTTCAAAATAGTTGAAATCTGCTTCCATTCATTTTCTTCTGTTCTCTCTCAAAGTTCAACTTTGTGAAGCACTGGGGGTGGGTGGGTAGGACATGGGGTGATTCTGTTGGAGAAAAGTACATGCCAAATGTTCAACCTAGCTGGGGGGAAACCTGAGGAGTAGGAAGAGGGCACATTTGTAGGACTATGCTCAACAAATAATTATTAAGCAAGGCTCTGAGCTGAGTAGGGGGGAGATAGCAATAAGATTATAGAGTGGAGAGGGGAAAGAGAGGTACAAAGAAAAATAACCCTTTTTAGGGAAGTAGCAGTCTAATAGTTGTCATAAGACAGGGAGAAAAGAATATCATACAGTAGAGATAAGGCCAGTCTTAGACAGAAAGAATTGAGTTCAAATCCTATTTCTGACTTGCATGTGTGACCCTAGACAAGTCATTGAAACTCTTAGTGCCCCCAAATAACCATCTAACACTGTAAATTACAGGAGGTGTGCCAATCTGCTAGCAAATTGGTCAAGGGAGTTTTCACACTGGGAGTGCCCTTATACTTGTGAAATCACATGCTCAGATCCCACCCTGCCCCCAAGATACATGCAGACAGAACTGTAATACAAAATAAGATGTTGTACATGAAGAAAAGCAATAAAAAGGGATATGAGATCCAATGATGAGATAATTGTGAGACAATGGCTTCTAGAGGAGTCCAGATCTCCCACAAACATCCTGGAGAAAAGCTGTCACAAGGCGCCAGAGGGAACAATGGACAGCTCAGTGGAGGGCTGCACCAGAAGGGCTGAAAATCTGTGACTTTCTGAGGTAAGGCAGGCCAGGTAGAAGGCAAAGACTGAGGGGCGTAGACAAGGCCAGACCAGTGGCCAGACTATGTAGGCAGCCTGGCCTGAGTCACAACAGATAACAGGGCCAGAGTAAAGGCCAGGCGGTACAGCATCTAGGCAGTCCCATACAAGGCAAAGCAGTGAGGGCAAAAGAGGCCCAACAGTGTGGGGCCTGGGCATCACATCACCCAGGCCTAGGCAGCACGTGCCCAAGCCAAAGCAGGAGTCACAGCAGAAAATGAACCAGGGCACCAAAGCTCCTGGGGCCTGTCAAGAAACCTTGCTAGAAGGAAAATCAACATCAACGACATCTGCCTCGCAGCCTGTCAGGCTCTCAGAAAGAGATAGAGCCAACTCCCAATTGGAAACCTAAAACTAAGTGGAGTCACCAGGAGACTGAGCTGAAACCCAGGAGTTCGGGCAGAAGGTGGCACCTAGTCTTAACCACCATATCCAGGAAGAAGTAAGGCCTGCTCCCATCATCCAAGCCAAAAGCCCCATTGGAGAAACAGAGACTGGAGGCAGGAGGGAACAAAACAAACTGCTGAACACCATGAAGGAATATATGGATTGAGAGAAGTCCAAGAGGCAAATGTAAAAGAAGAAAATAACTCTACAATAAGTATAAAGAGAGTTTCAGAGAAACAAGTGCTCTGGCCACAAGGACCGTCAGAGTACTTGGAAAAGTTGAGACAAGACAAAATGTAATGTTAAAGGAAATAACAGCTAGGGAAGAAAGAAAGGCAAGGAGAAATGTTGCTGTTGTGTTTTTCCTTTGTTCTCAGAGAGAACCACGACATCAGGAAGGTGATGCCGTGACTTGCAAGTGAATTGGATTTAAGTGAGGCAGGGCTGTGCAAAGTCACCAGCCTCACTTCTTCCTCTGGAGCCAACTGGGTCCAGTGGCAAGATATAGATCAGGATAACTAGAGACAGTCCCTAACAAGGAGAAATAAGGGTTTAGATTGACGGTGGTCAACTTCATCCAACAACTGAACTCCTTGAAAATTAGAATGGGCCAAACAGAAAGCAATGACTTCATAAGGCAACAAGAATACTAAAACAATTTTTAATTTTTTTTAAATTTGTAAGGTACATATTACAAAAAAAAAACTGACCTAGAAAAGCAATCAAGGAATGATAGTATAGGAATCGCTAGACTACCTGAAAATCAGTTAGTCAAATATTTAGTAAGCACCCTACTCTGTTGCTAGTCACTGCATTAAGCACTAGAGATACAAAGAAAAGAAAAAATGGTCCCTGACCTCTAAGAGCCCATAGTCTAATGGGGGAAATAGCATGAAACAACTAAGTACAAACAAGATATACAGGATAAATTGTAGATAACATAGGGAAGGCTCTAGAATTAAAGGGGATTGTGAAAGACTTCCTGTAGAAAGTGGGATCTTACCTGGAACTTGAAAGAAGCCAGGGAAACCAGCAGGCGGAGATGAGGACAGAGGGTATTCCAGACATAGGGGACAGCCGATGAAAATACCTGTAGTTGGGAAATGAGATATTTTGTTTGTCATGGAGAGTGTCACTGGATCACAGAGTCCATGGAGGGACTAGGGTTAAGGTGTAAAGAAGACTGGAAAGGTATAGGAGGGGAAGACTGATTATGAAAGGCTTTCAATGCCAAACAGGATTTTATATTTAATCCTAGAGGTAAAAGGGAACCATTGGAGTTTATTGAGTGGGGGAGAGGTGTTGACTTGGCCAGACCTGAACTTTAGGAAGATCACTTTGACAGCTGAGTAGAGGATGTATTCAAGTGGGAAGAGACCAGCAGTAGTCCAGAGGTGATGAGGGCTGGCCTCAAGCTGCTGG
Source organism: Vombatus ursinus (assembly GCF_900497805.2). Taxonomy (NCBI): domain Eukaryota; kingdom Metazoa; phylum Chordata; class Mammalia; order Diprotodontia; family Vombatidae; genus Vombatus; species Vombatus ursinus. The sequence continues at coordinate 2,550,494 of NW_020948840.1, read as the reverse complement.
TCACATCAGAGGACAAAAGAGGGCATAAGCAAGAGATGTTACAAAAGTAAAATCCATTGTTCCTGGTAACAGATTGAACATGGGGGAAGGAGGGTGAGAGAGAGTGAGATATCAAAGATGACAAGTAGGTGGGACCTTAGCCTAGCTGACTGGGAGGATGCTGGTACCCTCAAAAATAATGGGGAAATTAGAAAGAGGAGAGAATTTGGGGGTGGGGGGAAATGATGAATTCAGTTCTGAACATACTGAGTTTAAGATGTCCGTTCAACATCCAGTATGAGATGTCTAATAGGCAGTTGGAGATGCAGGACCGGAGGTCAGCAGACAGGTTAGAGCTTCATAAGTTAATTTAATAGCCATCAGGATAGAGATAATAATTGAATCTATGGGAACCAATGAGATCACCAAGTGAAATAGCTAAAGAAGAGGACACAGGACAGATCCTTGTGGGATACCCACAGTTAGCAAGCATGACCTAGATGAAGATCTAGCAAAAGAGAATGAGGAGCTGCCAGCTAGGTAAGAGCAAAACCAGTAGAAATTAACAAAGGAGGGAAAGGACTCACATACATAAAATTATTTATGGCAGCTCTCTTTGTATTGGCAAAGAACTGGAAACTAAGGAAACTGGAAACAATTGTGGAATGACTGAACACATTATATTGTATATTGAATGTGATGGAATATTAATGTGCAATTAGAAATAACAAAAAGGACAGTTTCAGAAAAATCTGGAAAGACTTATATGAATTGATGGACAGCAAAGTGAGAAGAAACAGGACACTTAATACAATAACAACATCTTTGTAAAGAAAAAATTTTGACCAATGACCAACCATGATTCCAGAGGACCAATGAAGTATGCCATCCACATCCTGACAAAGAGATGATGGACTGAAGGTGTAGAATAAGGCATATATTTAAGATAAGATCAATGTGGGGATTTGACTTTCTTGAGTATTAATGTGTTACAATGATTTTCTTCTTTCTTTGTTTTTTAAATGAAGGTGGGAAGATAAGGGAGATCAAGGCTAGCAATTGGGTTAAAAAAAAGAAAAAAAAAGAAAAGAGGATAATTGCTTTATAACCTTGGGCAAGTCACTTCACCCCTCCAATTCCATTTATAAAACCACATTTTCAAGTCCCAAAACCAAGTTACATGGTCTGATAAAAGAAATTTATTTTGCATTAAAAGTAATCCCCTCAAAGTAGAGGGAAAAAAAGTTTGTATATATACAGGTATTATTGTTCTATTTTACAAATAAAGAAACTGAGTGCTCTTTCTTTTCTTGAAATTTAGCTTATTTTTAAAAATCCAGGCTATCTGGTCAGGCAGCTAGATGGTGAGGTAGATAGAACACCAAGCCTGGAGTCAGGCAGAATCATTTTCCTGAGTTCAAATCTGGCCTCAGATACTTACTAGCTAGCTGTGTGACCCTTGGTAAGCCACTTAACCCTGTTTGTCTCAGTTTTCTCTTATGTAAAACAAGCTGGAGAAGGAAAGGGCAAGCTATTCCAGTATCTCTGCCAAGAAAACCCCAAATGGGGTCATGAAGAATTGGACTTGACTGAAAAATGCTGAACAACAACAAATGTGTTGAAGCAAATAAGCAGTGAGATGGCACAGTGGATAGAGCACCAGGCCTGGAGTCAGGAAGACCCAAGTTCAAATCTAGCCTGAAAAAAATGACTGAAAAGGTTGTCTGGTCACTGCGACCATACAGAATCATAGCCTGTTAGAAGTCTTTTGGTTCCACTTTCTCAGTTTACAAATAAAGGAACTAAGGCCCAAAGAGTGCCTCATCTAACCCAGGTCATGTAGTTACTTGGTAGTAAAACTGGGACTAGGAGATTGAGTCCTGACTCGGAGTCTAGTTCTCTTTCCTTCCTGTCAGACCTCCTGTCTTCATCTAACATGATGGGGTTGTTCTATCTGGTTGATCTCTTGTTGTTCAGTCATTTTTTCAGTCATGTATGACTCTCTATGACCACCTATTTGGGGTTTTCTTGGCAAAGATACTAGGGTGTTTTGCCATTTCCTTCTCCAGCTCATTTTACAGATGAGGAAATGGAGGCAACAGGATTAAATTGATGGGGATGAGATCTGAACCTCTAAAAGGAAAGACCATGTCTTTGGGATCCAGACCCCAAAAAGGGATCTTGGACTTTCCCGCAGCCCAGATCCCTGATGTTCACCTGAGGCAACTGACCCACTCCATCCCTCCTTGTTACTTAATTGGCTTACTTGACACTTCTTAATCCCATCCAGGCCCCTTTCTCTGTTACCTCCAGACCAACCCAGGCTACTTGCCACTCCTAGAACCCATCCAGATCTTCCTACAGTCTTTCTATTTCCCATCTGGCCCCCATTAAATTACACAGACTCCTTAAGAGTCTGGCCCACTTGTATTGGTGTTATAATAAACTCACTACTTAGACTGAAAGAAGGCTTGAGTGGTCGAATTCTTTCGAGGCAGACTCCAGCCCTACACCCTTGCATTTTGGGGGGTTCCCAGCACCCCTAGACCACAACAAAGTGACTTGCCCAGGATCACACAGATAGTAAGTGTCTGAGGCCAGATTTTAACTCAGGTCTTCCCGACTTCAGGCCCAACACCACCTAGCTGCCCCAGTTGATCTCTAAGAATGCTTTAAGCTCAAAGATTCCATACTTTATCATTCTAGACCAGAGGCAATGGGACCATTTTTCCCACCAGACATTTCTGCCTTTCCCAAGAATGAATAATTCCACATGCTATGCTTCACCTGAGCACTGCTCTGCAAGATATTTCTGCCTCCCTTGGCTATCCAAGTTTTTGTCCATGCTTGATTGATCTAAAGTACACCTGTGCTTCCTAGCATCCTACAATTTTAGCTGCCAAAGTAACAGCCTTAATTTATGGTAACTTACAATGGCATCCTGCCACAAGCAACAGAGAAAATTCCCCTGAGTGTTGTTACCATTGGCAGGGAACTTCCTATTATTTAGATGCCCAATTCTCTAAGAAGGGGTTTTTTTGTCAACAAAGAATGAAGCTAATCAGAAAATGGATATGTAGAATTGCAGGGCTAGAGGAGACTATAGAACATAGAATGTTAGAACTCCAGGGGACCTTAGAACAAAGAACATCACAGCTGAAGGGGACCTCAGAGATCATCTCATCAAACTCCTTTATTTTATAGGTGATAGGACTGAGATGATGCTCCTGGACCAAAGTCATCCAATACATTAGCAGCAGAACCAAGACTTGAGCTTAGCTCATGATATCTAGAGCAATGTTCTTTCTTTTATACCATAGTGGAATACTTGTTCCCAATCCCTGGCCATTGACTCCACCACCGAGGACTCTGGTCCTTTCTTGCCCTTCTCTACCCACTGTGTGCATACAATCTATCCCATAAGTATACACTTTCAAGTTTATTAAGAAAGGGAAACAAGCACATACATATTTAGAAATAGAGCAGGGTAGCATAGTTAGGATCATAGATTTGATGATGAAGAGGTTATGGAGAGACCTAAAGTCCAGGGGTGGGGAACCTGCCACCTCGAGGCCACATGTGGCCTTCTAGGTCCTCAAGTGCAGCCCTTTGACTAAATCCAAACTTCACAGAACAAATCCCTTTAATAAAAGGATTTGTTCTGTAAAACTTGGACTCAGTCAAAAGGCCATACCCAAGGACCTAGAAGGCCACATGTGGCCTCGAGGTGGCAGGTTCCCTACCTCTGAGTAATCCAACACCATCACTTTGCAGATGAGACAACTGAAGCCACACAGAGAAAAAACTTGCCCAAAGTGAAATAATCCATAAGCAATTTGAACCCAGGTTCTTGTATTTCAAATCCAGCCCTTTCCATTATATCATGCTACCTCCCAAGGACATGCAGGAGAAAGCTAATTCATCCTATACTGGGTGGCCCTAACAATCCTATGGCAAAATTTTCCCCAGTCTAGCTTGACAATCTGGATTTTTCCTCCATTGAAAGTGATACCATCGGGAGTAGCTAGGTGGCTTAATGGATAGAGAACCGGCCCTGGAATTGGGAGGACCTGAGTTCAAACTTAGCCTAGACACTTGATACTTACAAGTTGTGTGACCCTGCACAAGTCACTTAACCCCAATTGTCCCTCCAAAAAAAAAAAAAAGAAAAGAAAAAAATGAAAATGATGCCACTGTGACTGCCCTCTCATTATATCCCCTAGAGAACAGTATCTCTTCAGAATATAACCAAGTTAAATCTGGGATTTACCTATCCCCAGCTCTCTAGACTAAGGTCATTTGCATTTTACTAATCCCAGGACTATTCTCAACCACTCAAGAAGCAAAACAATCTACTAGTACCACTCATAGTAATCAGTTAACTAGATGGCTAATTTTACCTCCTCCTACCAAGGAACAGATAAAGATTTCCAAACAGGTGAGTAGAGCAATTCCTGTCACTTCAAAAGATGATACTTCAATCTAACACACATCACCTTCAAAATTCACAGAAGATTACCCCATTCTATACATGCTTTGATTTTACCTATCAGGAAACTAAGAAGTAACCCAATGGTGTTCTGAGCTAAGAGGAACCACCCAACAAGTCTATGGGAGATATGCTAGATTGAAGCTAGAAGGGACCTTAGAGATCATCTCATCCAACTCTCCTGAATTTACAAGTGAAGAAACTGAGGGCTAGATAGGTTTAATTATTTGCTTCATGTTGCATAGAAAGTTAGTGGGAAAAACAGAACCTCGGTCTTCTGATTCCTAATCCAGTGCTCTGATCACGATTCCACCCTGCCTCAAAGGAGTGATCACTCAAACTTAGAAAATGGTCAGGGAAGACTTCTAGGTGGGGCCTAATTGCTCATATCTTTTCAGAGAATTCATATTGCAGAGAAGATTTATGAGTGTGAATATATATATATAATATAATGAATGTGGAAAGGCAGTCAACCACATGCATCATCCTTTGAATCCCATCAGGGAATTCATACTGGAATGAAACATGATTAAATTTTTACTGCACATTATATTTATTGCCATGAATATAGACTAGGCCTTGAAGGATGAAAATGGAGTTAGGGAGAGAAATTAATTAGGATTTCAAGTGTGAGAAGCAGTATGTATAAGGAAATAGTTTAGTATGCTAAAGGTTTGAACAAGGTTGAACAATTCATGGAGAAAACATAATTTTTGGTTAAGGCAAGACTACTTTTATCGAGCATTTTAAGTTTGTTCAGGACCCTTCCCTCCATTTCAGGCTGGTACCTTGTAGAACTCCCATTTCTACGGCACATTCACTTTCCTTGTGTAGGCATCAGGTGGGGCTAGAGAGCAAGGAAGCCAGAGCTGCCAGGGTGTGGTAGAGTAGAAACTCAATTCTTCATGGTGGTGTGAACTCTCTCCTCCTTCAGGAGAACTCTCTTCTGCCTCAGAGGAGTGGTTTTCCTTTCAAACCCAGCTCACCAAGAATGGGCAATTTATATTTCAAAAATGAAAGTAAACTACCCACACTCTACCTGCTACTCTCACCCCAATCCTGATTTATTTCAAGGAGTAACTGAATCCAAATTCATGTCAGGCTTGTGTATCCAAAGATTGCTCACTCACTATTGTCTGAGTGTTCCAAACTGCCAGAGGAGCTCTTGCTAATAAAATCTTTGTTTCTCTTGAATAAGAAAGACTTTTATTTTCTATTTAAATAAATTAATGAATTTTTTAGTCATTCTCTATTTTTTAAATCTTAAATAACATGTTCATATAGCTTAGCATTTCTGATTGCAAATAGAGTTTTATAATGAGCAAATGAGATAGAAATTGAAAGCAAGATATTAAGGAACCCACAAGGTTGTCCACCTAGCCAACCCAAATTGGGAGTGGAGGAAAGAGGAGCAGCTTTGCTAGAAAACAGAAAGAATCCCCAGATCTGATCTGTCTCATTGGCCAGTTCCCACCTGGGAGCTGCAGATCCTTGGCACTGTCATTATCAATGTATCCCAAGACAGGATATGTCCAGAGCTTCTGATGGGCTTTCATGACTTATTTTTTGATAACCATTTGCTTCTGTGTTTGACTCTCATGTCTCTTCTTCCTACTTGCTTGGCCCTGGCTTTTTCTTTCTTTTTCCAAAGGTGCATGTAGTAAAAAGAATGGGGAGGAAGAGTTGGTTTAGAAATCAAGGTCAACCCCTCTCTCAATTCTCCTTGTCCTAAAGACAGGTTACATCGCCAGACATTTCTTTTAATAATGCTATGAAAGACAGAAGAGAATAGTGAAAAGAATCAGACTTGGAGACACGAAGACCTGCTTTTGACATAAACTATCTGGTTGACGATCTTCCACGCCCACCCCAGCAAGTCATTTAAACTCTCAGTGGTCCAGGCAACTCTAAGACAATAAATTGCAGAGGAGGAGCTGACTTATGCTGGTAAAGAGAGTCTCCTATACCAGTGAAGTCATAGATTCAACCCAAAACAAAGACAAGAAAGAAAAAAAAAGGCAAGCAGAGCAATCTCCTTTTACAGAGGCTAAGACATGTGAAGTAACCTCCTTACAGCCTAACAGCCAGTAAGCATCAGAGCTAGGATTAGAACCCAAATCTTCCAAATCCAAAAGTTTCCACCATACCAAGCTGTCTTTCTGGGTTGGAAAGCCCCATAGGATGACATGGTAAAAGCTGGTGAACAGATATCCTTCAAACACAAAAGCAAAAGCCCAGGGCCGTCAGTCTCTTCTCACTTGAAAGAGTTCAAGGGAATTTTCTCAAACGACTATAAAAAGAGGGCCACACAGTATGTGAACGCTTATAATGGTTTTCATGGCACAATCAATTAAGTTTGCCAGGTCCCCCCAGGAGCACAACTCTGACCATGAAAGAGCCCATTAGTTTTTGAATGTACTAATAATTAGCATACAGCGCCTCTTCCAAGTTGAAGCATTTCATTGAAAATTCAGAACTGTTCTGACTTCAGCCACAGAAGCAGATGCCTTTTCTTTAAGCCCATGATAAAAAGACTTCATTATTTGCTTTAGCTAATTGGAAACTAATGAGCCAGATTCTTCCATAAGGGAACCCAATTGGGAATTCGGAAGACAGTTTCAAATATTGGGTTATTATAACTACTATTGGCAAAGTAGAGGCAATGTGAGATAGAGAATAGAGTGCAGAGTTTGGAGTCAGAAAAACCTGGTTTCAAATCCTGCCTCTCACATTTACCAGCTGTGGGACCTTGAGTAAGTCATATAACTTCTATGTATCTCAAGCAATTCTCTAGGAATTATCTGTTAAGTCATAGATGAATCACAATCTTGGGAGGGATAATTAAATTACAGCACCATAGGTTTACATGTAGAAGGAACCTTAGAGGACATTGAGTCCAATTCCTGCATAATACAGATAAGGTAACTGAGGCACATAGCAGTTAAGTGATTAGTCACAAAGTTAAGTATCAGAGACAGAGTTTGAACTCAGGTCTTTCTGATCCTGAGACCAGAGCTATACCCACTGTTCAACCTGCTGAAATCACAACTTCTTTGCATATTTGTATGGACAGTGATAACAGTCATTCCTATTTCTGTAACTCTCTAAAGGGCTACAAAACATCTTCCTCACAATCTTCAAGGTAGGTAGGTTAGGTGAGTGCTATTATCCCCAGGAAATAGATGTGTAGAAAGAGGTAAAGTCAGTTTTCTAGGGTCCCACAGCTAATAAATGATAGAGGCAAAATTTGTAGGATTTAGACATAGAAAAGACCTGACAGTATCTAGTACAAACTTTTCATTTCATAGGTAGGGAAACATGGGCCATGAAAGAGGAAGGCAATTTTGTGAGGTAAAACAGGTGGTGAGTTGAACTTAGTGCTTTTGATGCCAAGATGAGTCTGATTTCTACTACATTATTTTAGCTCTCACTACTTCTTTAAATCATATAGGCAGCTATTCCCTAACTTTTGGAGACTTGAAATTCTTCCTCACCTCCCTCCCTAAAAACGTTATATGGCATGTGTTTAATTTTAAATCTGAAAACAATGTTGTTTTGAGAGTACCTAGATGCCCCTGGTGATTTCCTAAAGACAGTAGTGCAATGGAGTAGAGAAGGCACTTTTCCAGATTTGATGTCCTGGGTTCCAATACTGATTCTGCCGCTAGCTGTTTTAACTTTAGGGAAAATACTCCTGCTCTATGAACCTCTTTGTTCAACTGTGAAGAGAAAGTTTGTTCAACCTTTCTTCATGACAATATTCAACTCAACAAATATTTACAAAGTGCCTTTTCTCTGTAGGATGCAATACCAGGGTAGAAAAACGACAGAAAGCACTGGTTTATTCAAGAACCTTATAGCCTAGTGAAAAAGAAACAGCATGTCCACCCAAGGCTGTAACACAAAGTATAGTGTAAAACAACATGGGAGGGTTACAAACACATTATCTCTTCCTCAGGAATATGTTCAAATTTGACCTACTCAAAGAGAGCCAAACACTTGTTAGAACAAATAAAAAAGTAATAAAAATTGCAGCTGCTTCTTCTTCTTTTTTGTTGCTAGTGATAAGGGATGACCTGATAAGAGATTCATTCAGAAATAAAGGTGATATAAATGTACCCCATGTAAGCTCAAATGCACCTCCACGAAACCCAACTCCCTACTCCCACTGACAAGTCTGATTCCCAGAGATTGTCTGGATACCTCTTCTCCTTGGGGTTCTAGGGTACCTTTGAGAGGCTAGGGGTTATTCTCTAATGCCACAGACTCAAGCCCTTCATTCAAGATGTGTTCCCCTCCTCCCAAGATTACCACCTAAGAATTATTTAATCAACCAGTCTTAAGCAGCTTTTTAGAAAAAAAAATAGTATGTAATAATACTGGGCACACTCAGCCCAGTAGTTACAAAACACACCCCTAAAAGTCTATGACATATTTATCCACAAATACATACAGAATGCAGAGAAAAGTGGGTTTAAACTTAGAGAGCACGTATGGCAAAAAGATAATTCACACATTCTGGCTTATGGAAGTAGTTTTGTCCCATTCATGGGTCCTCAAGAATATCTCCTTAAGCATGATGAATGTCTGGTTTATCCGTGCCTCCTTCATGCAGACACCACCACCAGTTGATCTAGGGATACCATTTAGGACACTGATAGGAGACATCTAATACCCCCGGGTACTTTAAAGCTTGAAGATCCTTCTCTGGTTAAAGGCACAGGAGTCAGGACACAGATCATACCAAAGCCCAGGCTTCTTCTTTTCCACCCCTGCCCCCACCCTCAGGTGATTCTGCATCACAGGTGTCCTGGAAAACCACAGTTGCTTCAATCTCTGGGACCCCCAACCCTTCTCAATTCACTTGATAATTTTTAATGTTCCCTGAAGCTATGACCAAATTTCCAAACCTATTTTATTTTAGTGGCTTTCAAAGACTTTTCACACTTAGTCTAAGGTCTTTGGATTGATTGATTGATACATAATCAATCTAGTTAATATATCAGAATGAAAATAAGGTGGCAATGGTTTGTCTTCACCTTCGCACTTCAGTAAAAGATATCATTTAAAAAGATATCAGAAAAGGAAAAAAAAGCAGCAAGGTTTGACAATTTTTCAGTCTGTCCTTGCGGGGGCCCTGGAATTAACATTTATTTCTTAAACAAACAAAAAATGACAAATAGCATGAGTCTTTAGAACATCCAAGGCAACAGCAAACTACTCATGCAGGTCACCTAACAAGTGGAACAGATGAGAAATGCATTCACAATCCTGTTTAGACTCAGTCTGGATATCATCTAAATACAGCCATGAAAACACTTGCTTTCTTGAAATGTCAAGGGAGCCTAAAGAATACGACACTTTTGCAATATTAGCCTTTTAGTTTCTCTCATAGAGCACACAAGGACTCCTAGCTAAATCCAGATTTCATCTTTTATGAGACTCAAGGTATTTGAAGCTTTACAAGGCCATAAAAGTCATCTATTCCAACTCCCTCATTCTAAAAATGAAGGAACAGCCCCAGAGGGAAGTGACTTGCCCAAGTTCACATAACTAGCTGGTGGCGAAGCCAGGGTTTCTAACTGCAGTTAAAAGTGTCTTTCAAGTACATCTATTTTAAAACGGGTTGTAAAATCTCTTTGTTGCTATGATTTTTCAGATCACACAATGTGTTTTAATATAAATAACATTGGACTTCCTATTCTTTTCCTTTCCTTCCCTTTCCTCTCCTTTTCCTTTTCTTCTTCCTTCCTGATTCTTTTTCCCCTTCCTTGCTTCTTTCCTTCCTTTCTTCCTTGCTTCTTTCCTTCCTTACTCTCTTCATCTGAACTTTTCCTCCTCTTTTTTTCTCTTCCTTCCCCTTTCCCTTTCTCTTCCTCCTTCCTTTGAACACTAATGTGAGCCTAGTATGTGAAGAGTCCTTTGATATATAAGCCCAAACCACAAATCTTTTCCCTTCCTTCCACCACCCCCAAACTCACACCAAAGCAATCATCACTTGTGGCACAGTCCACACTTGTCTGGGCAAGGCCTCATGTGGTGGAAAGAGAATTGGGCAAGTTGTCATTAGACCCAGTTCCCAAGTTCCCGCATTGGTACTCACTAACTCTGGGAGTGACCCCGGAGAAATCATTGATGCCCAGAGAGGTGAAATTGATCCTTTCCCCCATGCAAAAGGAGAATAATAATACAGCACTACTTAGTTCACAGAGAGGCTGTGAAGAAAGCCCCTTGTAGGTTATAGCACTCTGTAGAAATTTCAATTCTAATTGCTATGATATCACAGTAATCTAAGAAGTCATGAGGTTCAGAGAAAAATCATAATGTGTGTCATATACATTTCCCCTTCTGCCTCCCTCCCACTACACACACAGATTTGTAGCTAGCGACATAATGGTATAATGACCATCCAAGAAAGCTTTGCAAAGGAAAAGATGCCATTAAGGGAGGCATGAAAAGACTGGGTAGGGAAGTTTGCAGAATAGGTATCAAAGGAAGGAAGGAGAGGATTCATATGAAAATCCTTGGAGATTTGGGAAGAAAAAATGCTATGTAAATACATGTTACAGTTGTTAGTTTTACTAAATTATTTTCTGTTCATAAAAGCCTAAGATTATTGTTCCTGAAATTTCAAAGCTCAAATTTTTGATGACTGTTGTTTTGATATTTTGAAATGCAGAATCTTAATCATAGAATCCGAGAGCTCAGAGGGACCTTAGGCATCAGCATCCAACCTCCTCCTCATTTTCACAGAGGAGGAAACTGAGGCCCAGAGAAGGGAACTGAATCTCAAAGTTGGAAGAGATCTAAGAGATCATTTTATCCAGCTCTCAGTCATGTGCATGCATCTCCATTACAATGTTCCCTATTAATAATTGTCCTCCCTCTGATTTAAATACCTCCAGTGAGGAACAGAATATAATTCAATTAAAAAGTTCTATAAGGCTCTCCATAACCTAGCATAACTCTCTTATCTCATCTTATTCCCCTTATGGTTTGCTAGATTAGACTACCGGTCAACCCTCTAAGCATTCACTGCACATTCCAGCTTCAATACTTTTATTCATGTGGTCCCCATGACTAGAATGCCCTTTCTCTCTTAATACATTGCAGTGAAAAAGTCTGACTCAAATGCCATCTTTTCTACATGAAGCTGTCACTCATTCCCCCAATCAGGAACAACCTTGCCCAAAACCTCAGAAAACACTTTGTTATACACCTCTCTAAACCACATATCATGTATTATAGTTTTCTGCACTGATGTCTTAAACTCTATAGCACCAGTGAATACTCTCCAACTCACACAGCAGATCCCTCTGACAGGTTATCCCAGGTTCAAGGTACCTAGGAGACTGTATCCACTCAAGCCATATCTCACAAGTCCCTACCAATGGATTTACTTTTGCTAATAAGTCAATGGATATAATTAGTTCAAAGCAAAGGTTTTTACTCAAATAGCATAGTAAGAAAAGCAGGAAAAAAAATATTTTCCCTTAAACCTGGAGCATGGTTTCCTATAAATACTATACCCATCATTGGGATATTCTCACAAACAGTGAGAATAGTGGACACATGTAGGAAAGACATGTTGCCTAGTCACAAAATTGTTCTGGTCATGTAATTGTGCTGCTCCCACTGGGCCTGCTTCCCACTGGTTTTGCATGGTATACAATTTTCTGACAAGTGTTTAGTCTCTACCAGGTATGTACCCTCTGACAGACATATGGATATAGTGTCTACTAGATGTGGTTCCCTTCTGGTATCAAACGGTTATTTATTCACCATCATTGTTCCATGAGTCCCAGCATCATGTCTGGTTCCTGCCCAGAGCAGCTGCACTGAGCTTGAAATTGTGGAAACTCTCTCTTCTTCTAGCTTTTAGCTTCAGTTGGTGGTCCTCAGCTAATAAAAAGCTCTCAATGTCTTTCCTCCCACAGGATGGCTTTCTATTTCTCTGACTGAGCCTAGAATAGGTGTTTCCCTTCCAAAATATCACTTGCTCCCCAACTAATTAGTGCCTTCAGGCTTGTCTGTTTTTGTTTTTTACCTGTATTTCCTGATCACCAAGGACAGCCTTTCTGTAGGAAGCTTCACTCTGACTTAGGGTTAGAAATTCCATTTAATTCTCTCTTTAATTCCTTGGGAGGATTTGGTGCTTCCAAAATGGTTTCAGGATGGCTCTGTTAAAAAAAAAACCGTCAAAGACATAAAGAAAAACAACTTTAAATGACTTAAGAACTCTGATCAATACAATGACCAGCAGCAATTCCCAGGAATTGATGATGAAGCATGGTACCCATCTCTTGACAGAAAGTTGTCAGATTAAAGAGGAGGATGTCTTACATTTTCACACATGGCAAATGTGGGGATTTGTTTTGTGTCAATATGCCTTTTTGTTATAAAAGATTGCCTTTTCTTCTTTTTCCCACTGGGAGGGTGGAGAGATGAAAGGGAAAAAAGGATAGTGGACAAAAAAAATGAAGAAAAAAAAAAGAACATAGACTCACTGAAGCATTTTTAAATGCATGGAAGAAATCAGAAGGAAAGCCAGAGGAAGTCGCAGATAAGCAGGAAAGCACTGAAAGTTGAATGTTGTATTTATTTTTATTAAAAAAGAAAAGCAAAGTGTATTCAAAGGACTTGAGTCAATTCAACAAGATTACTATGTGTCTGAGACTGTTGCAGTCCTTGTCCTTGAGGTGTTCATTTTCTAATAGGAGAGACAACAGGCAAACCACAATGTACATAAAGGATCTATGCAGGATAAATTGGAAGTACTCTCAGAGAGATGGCATTAGCATTGAAATGGACTTGGAAAGCAGTTCAGACTGCCCAACCTACCTACCTCAAGCATTGGTCATTAGGAAGATGCTTTGCACACCTTTAAAGATTCGTAGAAATAGTAATTGTTGTTATCACTGTCCATACAAATATGCAAAGAAGCTGTGATTTCAATCAGGTTGAGTAGCAGATGCAGCACTGGCTGAATAAGTGTATTATATGGAAGAGATGGAGCACTACTGTGCTAAAAGAAAAGAGGAAATAAGTGATTTCCAAAAGACATAAAGAGACTAACATGAATTGATGCAGAGTGAAGTGAGCAGAACTAAAACAACATTTATGCTATAACATTAATATCATAAAAATGAACCATCTTGAGGGCTTCTGCAAACTGATAAAGAATAAAATAAGCAAAAGCAGGAAAACAGTTTATATAATAACAATACTTTTTAAAGAAACAACTTTGAAAACTATAAGAACTATGATCAATACAATGACCATTTCTAATTCTAGAGAATGATGCACCATGTTATTTGTTACAGAGGGGTGATGGATTTAGGGGGCAGAATGAGATATATTTTTGTTTATAGCCATTGGGGGAATTTGTTTTGCTTGACTATGCATATTTGTCACAAGAAATAGGTTGACCTTTTCTTTTTTTTCCAATGAGGTGAAGGGTGGGAGGGAGGAGGGAAAAAAAGATTTTTTTAATTCTTTTTAAATAGAGAGGTGAGGGTAAAGTATGCTACAGATAGGAAATGTCATCATACTTAGATGAAGTCACTGTTTTATAAATTTTACTTGTATTATATTTGTTAAAAGAGACCTCTCTGGAAATAGGATTAATATATGAATGTTTATAATGTTAAAACACACACACACACACAGACACACACAGCAAAACTGGGGGATTTGCATTTTAAATACAACCAGTACTAAAAGGGTGGTCAAGATTGCTGTGTCATCAAAAGGAAGCCAGGTCTCAGTGAATGCCAGAAGATGAAAGGAATGCCAAAAGAAAAGATTAAAACGGAAAACAAGTTTGTTAATTGTAGAACAAGCATTACAGAGTTCATGGTGAAAGAGCTAGGCAGATCTGAAGTGAGACATGGGTTTGGGGGTTGTGGGAATGGGAGATTGGGAGTTAGGGAGTGGGAAGGGGCAAATCAACAGGGTTTATACAATGAGCCAGGGGTTCAGAATCACTGGGATAGGGGGAGTGTGACAGAGTGGGCATATGCTGACCATTGATTAGATTACCCAGCATTTAGTACACTGTCTGGCAAGTAGAAGACACTTAATAAATCCTCATTGGATTGACTTGTTTATCACTGCCACAAGAGAAGTCCATTAAGAGAAGAAACTGATTAGACTCTTCAGAACCCTCCCTCAAGACTTCTTCAGGGCTAAATCTTGTGGCAGTTGATGATATTGAGTCCTGTGAGATCCAGGAGGAGGCCCACCTCACAGCAGGAAAGAGTAGGAAAAGGTACTGCCTAAGGGAGTAGTTGCCAATTCAAGGTGAGTCTGATCTGGAAATGTTCCCTGGAGAACTAGAGTAGCTAGGCCTGAGGCCTGGATCAGGGCCTGGGAGGACAGAGGAACAAAAAGGCTACAGGGGATAGGGTTGGATTAATTTGCAGGCGTGAGTGCAGAGAACAAAGAGGGGAGGGGAGGGGGAAAGATCTAGTATTCCAGGGAAGTCGCAGGGACAACAACAAAGGGCACGGGTTTACTGGTTGGGTAAGGGGTGAAGCAGTACTCCCTGGAAAGTCCCACTGGCAAAGACCAATTGCCTAGATTGAGGAAAGGTAGCACAGGGACAGAAACAGAGACCACAGGATGCAAAGTGCACAGTTTCATGTATAATCCTCTTTTTCTTTTCTAACACATATATGTAAATTCTGATTTTATTTGATGCTTAAATTCAGAATTTAAAAAAAAATTTTAACTCACAAAGCTCCATTGGTCTAATCCCTTTTATAGTTTTGGGAATCCAAAATGTTCTGTGTCTACTATTCAAACAAACTTGAACAAGTACAAAAGCTACATCTACAGTGTAAGGTCATTGCCTTCACTTTGTGTAGCTGCATTCCTGGCTGTAGTATGGGTAGCAAAGTAGATAGATTTGGCCTCACTCACTTGCATGTCACCCATAAGCCTGTCCCTTGACTTGCCATATTTATATTTAACTTTACCACCCAGAGATCTAAGGCAATCCAGGTGTATGATCATATAGGTTTTGACTCCTTTATAAAATTGTAATTTCTCCATTAATTAATTAGCTGAAGTCTCTGTCCCAGTCTATGAAATGATACTTGCTTTTAAAAGGAGAAAAACCTCATTTCCCAATAATAATTACATATGTGTGTATATACATATATGTGTGTGTATTTATTTATGTGTTTGTTTGTTTGTTTGTTTTACCAGACCTTTAATTTCATCAGTATAGGGAACTCCCTATACTCATGCTCATCAGCACCCATTTGGGACCCTGAGAAGCTAAGTGATTGGCCCAGGGTCACATTACCAATTTAAGTCTGTGGTAGAACTTGACCCCAGGTGTTCCTGACTCTGAGGCTACCTCAGTATCCATCAGGCCATGCTGCTTCTATATGTACAATTTATTAATAACTGAAATTAAAAATAAAGCAAAAATAGGGGCAGCTAGGTGGCGCAGTGGATAGAACACTGGCCATGGAGTCAGGAGGACCTCAAAAAATAAACAAATAAAAATAAAGCAAAATTAGGTAAGATTTTTAACTATGGAAAAGATCACAAGTTACCTCAAATCCTCAACATAACAATAGATAACTTTACTTCGAAAAACATAGTTTCATTCATTTCTCTCAAGTTGCTGATGTTTGGATCTCTTAAGAATCTTCTTCATATTTCTCCTTCATTTGAGACTTAAATTTAGTCTTCTAAGAAATAGGCTAGATTGTTATTTTCCCCCTTTTTCCCCTTCTTCCTCCCACACCCCTCCCACCCCACACCCATCTCCAGTTATCACAGAAAACAGTCTTTTCAGAATATACTGTTCTTACCAAGTCCTCACAGACTCTTCAATGAATTGCCTACAAAGTTTCTTTATAACAACAATTAAGATAGTTCTGACAGGGAAGGGAATTTATCCTCACCTATTTCCTCTCTATCTTCTCTACAGATTCCTTAAAGACACTCAGAGATCAAAAATAAAGAAACACACACTCTCTCCTTGACTCCATAACTACTTCATATTAAGACATTTTTTCGATTGACTCCCACCTACCTGTACAAACTACCTCGTGCAATATTCTAATTGGATCTTAAAGACACAGTAACAGTGTCTGCAGTCTCTGAGAGAGAGGGCTGAATGAGTTACATATGTACCAAATGTTACATGTGTACATACAGCTAGTGACCTTTCCAGTCTTTGAACATAACCTAAACACCTACTCGACTATGAACTCCTTGAAGGCAGTGATTGTTTCTTATATGAAGATTGTATCTCCATCAGTTTTTATAGCACATTGTTCTGTGCAGAGTAGGCAGCATTTAGTAAATGTTTTTTGAACTGATTTGAATTTGATGTTGTTGTAGACTCCTAGCCTTGATCTTATCCTACACCACCCCTCTCCTCTAAGCTGGCTTAGTCTCAAAGTAAATAGGCATATGTAGATTTATGGCAACTGTCAACCAATTCTACATATTATTCTAAATATGCGTTCATCTTAAGAGAAGCCCAAGGCAATAAAAGTTAGTTATTTTACCTTTAAATATCTTTGAAACATTTATCAAATAATGCACCAATTTCAGAAGTCTCTGTGGTGCCCTAACCCAAAGTAGACCCTGTGCTTAAGGAAAAGTGGGGGTTGGTTCAAAGAGATGGTCACATGGGATATTTGATTACAGTGTTTCATCACTCAATTGAGCTCAAATGTTTAGCTCCAGGGCTGAAGTTTCTTTTTTCACTTCATAATAAATGCTGTGTTCAGATAATAATTACTACCCTGCTAATAAAAGGAACAGCATTTCCTAACACTGACTGTGTAATTTTGATCCCAGGCATCTCAACCTCAGAAAACACAGTTTTTTGCAAATTTCCTTCAGTACAAAATGATGGGGAAAATGAAGCTTTGAAATGGGTGCAGCAGCTGTCAGAGCTGTCACAACTGAGAACTGGACCTGGAAAGGGCTTCTATAAGCCATGGTGATAAACGAGCGAGCATTGATATGTTTGCCCTTCCCCTTCCCTATTCCACTTGAGTAATAGAAAGAAATGAAACACAACCACCCCAGGAGATGGGCAGGACAAAAAGTGGGGGCTGAGAATCAGAAGGAATTTTAACAAAGCAGAGAATAAGGGGCTGCCAGGAAAGAGTGGTAGCAAGTGGAAGAGAAAAGAAGAAATGAGAAGGACTTGGAAGGGTTGATTTTTGGTTTGGGTTTGTTTTTTGTTTTGTTTTGTTTTTCTATCTTACCCTCATCTTAACAGAAGACCTTTAGAACAGGGATTCTTAATCGATGGTATGTGAACTTGTTTAAATAGACAGACAGACAGATAGATATGGATATGATGGATATGGATATGGAGAGATAGTTAAAGATGTTGATAACTATTTCAATATAATTAGTTTCCTTTGTAATCTTATATATTTTATTTTATGCATTTATTCTGAAGAAAGACCCACAGGCTTCACAAGACTGCTGAAGGGACCACAATGCAAAATGTTTAAGAACTCCTGGCATAGACGATTTTAGGACTGTTCTGAGAAATTGGGGCCTTGGTTTCCATGCTGAGAAACCATGAAGAATGGAAAGGAAAGGAGTAAGAGAGATAAACAAATACCCTATTGCCCCCTCTCTGCTCGCTTCTAGTCTTCCACTCTTAAAGTGGTAGGGAATAATGTGCCAAAACAGGACTGTTGGGAAAGGTGTCTGCCAGAAGATCCCTCATTCTTGGGACTATAAATGGCAATTACACAGCTCTTGAGTCTAATGGTTGCTCATTAAGGATTTCTGTTTTGCTTTCCTTCTTTTAACAAAACTTTTCCCTATAATATTGCAAACTGCATAATTGCAAGGACAGACTCACTCTCAGTATGCTTATGAGTACCACACATAGATTTTTCCAGGTTTTCAGGGAGAGAGCCATGGATCAAAATATAATGAGTATAAGAATACTTTGTAAGTTAAGAAGTACTACAGAAATACCTAACATTGTTGTTATTATTATTGTAGGCTAGACAAAATGGAAAAGATACATGGTAGGCAAATGTAGGTTTGCAGCATATTAATGGCAATGACTTACACTCCAGAGATGGAATAAATTATCACTTATGATGCAAATGACTTGAAAAGAAGATAGTCCAGTGATAGAGAAAGAGCCATGTTGGGCAAATAGATAACCCCTGTGTTGTACTAGTACCATGAAATGTTAAGTGACCCACAGGAAGGCCTTCAGTTTATCAAGTAGAGCCTTTATGAAAATTTATGGAAAAATAAGTACAAGAATATCACAGGATGAGAAGATATTCATGAGCTGTGATCTGATCCCATGGAATGAGCACAAGCCTATATGAGATCACTGATCTACAAAATTACAGAAATTAAGTGGCTGTGATAGCTTGGATAAGCTTGAGGGAGAAGGAAGGAATTTATCTGAGGTTTGAAGAATAAGATGAATGGTGAGCTATGTATGTCAGGAGCATTTAAGTGCAGTGTTAGCATTTTGTTCTTTAGGGGAAAGGCAGTGATTTTAAGGTACAATTTGTTGCAGTAGTAAATGTCCATCATATTTAAAGTCTACTGATTCTTTGCTCTTTGCACTAATACCCATCACTACAGGATGAGATGTGGCTAGCTGGAGAGGAAAGAAAATTTAGTAATAATAACTATTTATATAGCACTTTTGTAGCTTATGTAACAGGGTTTGATTCATGACCAGACTACCTAAGATGGAGGCACTCACATGGGAGATAACAGGGACCTGCTTTTCTGAGACAAGAAGCCTGGAACAAGTGTGGACATTCTGTGTAGACTAACCACATGGTTGGAACAGTCTTTTTCCTTTAGCTGGGTAGTCAGAACTGCATTCAACTTTAAATCTACATCACACTAGGAGAGTTGTTCTCTTTTTCATGAGTCTTGAGGACCATACATAACTGGGGAAGTGTATATGGCCATTTTCCCTTCCCTTAGGCCATACAGTCTAAGAAATGTGCTTGATATTCTAGTCTGTTTTGTTTGTCATATTCAGTTCCAGGTGTAAAGAATAGTGTCAGGACAGCTAGGTGGCACAGTAGATAAAGTACCGGACCCGGAGTCAGGAGGACCTAAGTTCAAATTCAGCCTCAGACCAGACACTTGACACTTACTAGCTGTGTGACCCTGGGCAAGTCATTTAACCCCGATTGCCTCACCAAAAAAAAAAAAAGTATCCCAAACTTAAGAGAATAAGCCATTGGACCTAGGAGCCCAGGATTCCAGGCTGAATGTTGCCATCAGCCCAGGAGGAAAGACCTGAGAAGCCAAGGTTCTGGGGTTAGGGGTGAGGATGGGTCAGGGGCTTTGGACTTGGAATTTGGTAGGATGAAGGCTATAGGAACTGAGCTAAGTTGGGAACCTCATTCCCTTCCCCTCCCCAGAAACTGAGATGATTTAAGGGGGATCATGCCCCTGGGTATTGGAGGAAAATGTTTGCATGTTTGTTCTGACTGTACTTTTGAAATAAATATTCCTCTGTAAAAGCTAATCAGACTGTTAAGTGTCTAAATGGAACTGGGATAATTGGAGCCCCTAAAATTGGTAATAACACAATTGATAGAGGCTCAAGTCAATGGCAGAGACAAGAGAATCCTCCAGAAGAGAGAACCAGAAAACTCTAGGTAAAGAGTAGAAAGATTATACATCTGACCATCTGATAATGGGGGCCAGAAAATCACTGTTACATTTGCAAAGCACTTTTATGTACATTTGTCTTGTGGGATACATTAACTCTGTGAGTTCGGTAATATAATATTTAATTGATCAACTTAAGATAAAATAAGCATAAGATTTAAAGCTGAAAGAGACCTTTGAGATCATCTAGTTCAGCTCTCTCATTTTACACACTAGAAAACTGAAACACAGACCTTGTATTCAAGGTCACACAAGTTTTACATAGCAGAGCTAAAAGTTTAAGTGAGGTCCTTCCTCTGATTCCAAACCTATTTTTCTTTTTTTTACTGATGGACGTCTCAAGTATTCTAATTCCCATTTTTCAAATGAGGAAACTGAGGAAGTGAACTGTTCAAAGTCACACAGTAAGTGGCAGAGTTGAGATTTAAAGGCAAGCCTTCTGGCTCTCAGACTAAGACACTTTGAACTCTCCCTCACTGCCTATAGCACCCCAACCTTTCTTAGACAAAGTCAGCTTGATTACTTCTCTTGGGCTGTTTTCTTTCTCTGTAATCTGTTAATCAGATTGTGATTGTTGCTATTTTTTTCCTCCTGTGATTATTTGAGATCTGATTAAGCCTGGAATCAAATTATGAAGCTTCCTTAGGATACCAAGCACCTTCACTGAAGCTCATGACATTTTTATTTATAACCATAATAATAAAGATGGTAACCTCCACAATAATGCTACAAAGAAGTTCACAAACAAGTATTAGATATGGAATTAGACTGAAACTTTGGTCCCTGAACTTCCCATCCTTCCAGTACAAGGCTATGAAATGAATCTGCATGTAACCTTGGTATCAAAGACCAGCTCCTGACACAAGGAGCCCAGGGCACATTTTGAGAGATTTTCTCATTCTCTTGGCATGAAGCCAGGGTGTGCTGAGGCCAGCTCTAACCACCTCACAAGAGCCCAGTGTTAAATTTTCATGGTGAATATTTACATCTTGGAAATCAGCAATTCTACAAATTAGGGCTTGAATAATTGTTCTGTTGATTGTCTAGACTTGAGAAAGAGATGGAGAGGGGCAGCTAGGTGGCGCAGTGGACAGACCACTGGCCCTGAAGTCAGGAGGACCTGAGTTCAAATCAGGCCTCAGACCAAACACTTGACACTTACTAGCTGTGTGACCCTGGGCAAATCACTTAACCCCAATTGCCTAAAAATTTAAAAAAATTTAAAAAAAAGAAAGAGATGGAGAAAATGTTAATAATGAATATTAAACTAAATATGTGCCCTGCCTGTTTGGAGTTGTTATTCAGTCGTTCCAGTCATGTCTGACTCTTCATGCTCCCATTCGGAGTTTTCTTGGCAAACATTCTGGAGTAGTTTGCCATTTGCTTCTCCTGCCCATTTTACAGATGAGAAAACTGAGGCAAATAGGGTTGAATGACTTGCCCAGGATCAAACAGTTAGTAAGTGTCTGAAGCCAGTTTTGAACTTACAAAGGTGAGTCTTCCTGACTCCAGGCTAGGTACAATATCTACTGTGCCACCTAGACACCCTTGCTTATTTGGAGAACCCTTTGTTAAACATTTACCAGCACTCCCCCATTGTAGCTCTCACCCAGGACACCCAGGACACCCAGGAAAATATATGTATGGTCAAACAAGGTGGTACACACCTGTCATCTCTGCTATCCAGAGGCTAAAACTGGTGGATTGCTTGAACTCGGGAGTTCTAATCCACAGTAGACTAGAGCTGATGGGGTTATCTGCATTAAGTCCTACACCAAAATGGTGAACCCTTGGAAGTAGGGGTCAGGGAGGGTACCAACCAGGCCACCTAAGGAGTGGCAAACTAAAATAGAAACAGAGCAACCTGTCAGAAACAGCAGCCAGGTCAGTAAGTAGTAAGATCTGGCCTATGAGGAACCATTACACTTCCAATTTGGTCAAGATAGAAGATCCCAGTGTTGATAGATAGACAGACACACAGACACATATGCATACATACCTATATGTTAATATAGGCATGTATGCATACATATGGGCATGTGTATAAGTGTGTATGCATGTGTGTACATAATACACATGTGTGTATACACACACATACCCATACACACAGGTATTGTGTATTATGGAGCCTTACTGCCACCACCAAACCCTCTATCTACTATGCAGACATACCCTAACTTTGTTCATTAGTTCCATAAAAACATGACTTTGGAAAAAATTACACTATAGGGAGCAGGTAGTACTATGACAATAAGATCATAAGTGAGAAGCCCATTTCTGAGAATGAGGAGGGGTAGGATGCCGGTCTTGGCAGTTAAATGAATCAATGAATCATTTAACAATCAATTATTAAGAAACTAGTATGTACCCAAGCACTGTCCTAAGTGCTGGAGACAGAGACAAAAGTGAAAGTCTCTGCTCTCAAAGACCTAAATTCTAATGAGTAACATAATATTTACAAATGTAGTTATATATGCAAATTGAACAAATGTAACCTCAGTCTGGGCCCAAGGTGCCAGGGTACTGTGCCCTCTTCCTCTCCATTAACAGACCACTCTGATCCGGACCAATGTACACAATGATCTGGATCAGTGCTGGGGGAGTCTGGTCACCTAAAAGAGAGGGCAGGTTTTTTCTCATAATCTTCAGCTCATTACCCCCACCACTACCCCAGAAAATTACTTAAAATTTAGGTTTGGCTTATATCTAGCATCTCCCCAAAGTGGGGAATAAAAGGGCACTCAATGTGCAATATAAATCAGGAATGATACAACTATTTATTTCCTTTAAATAAAGGAAATACCACATAGGAGACATATAATCATGCACTGATAAAAAGATTTTTAAAAGGATGCAATAAATTATGACTTTCTATTATACTCTGCCAGAAAGTTGGGACTTCAAACCATAAAAACATAAAGCATTTTAATAGGACTGGTAAATTAACACTTAACCTTAAATCTTGGCTCTGAACTGTCCAAAAATTCCCTCCTTCTTTATCTTCTGGCAAGGCCAGACAAGGTTTGAGCTTGTCTTCTTGTTGATGGCATCATCTCTTCAATGAAAACACTCTCTCTGCCCCAAATCATTTCCAACCAAAAGATCCAGGACTTTCAGACCTCTTGATCTCCCAAAATGGCCTCCGAATGGCCATCTCAGGATTGCTTCTCAGCCAATGGGCATAAAACAAAGAAACTCAAAGAACGAACAGCTAAGGCTCTGGATCTCAGGCTAGCCCAAGCAGGACACATGCTTTGACTATCATATGCTTGTGGTTACCATGTGTCTTAACTGAGGGGAAAGGGAGCTGACTCCTACTCCTTTTATACATTGAAACATGCATCTATAACAGCAATATTATCTCAAATCCTTAAATTGATGACTTAAATCTTTTCCTTTGCAGAAATGTCTTTTTTCCTACCCTTTTCATCACAAAAATTGTTCCATCTTCAATACATCTTAAGAAGACCTCATCACGGCATGACTCCAGGTTTTGGAAGAATTGCCAAGCTAGAAAGTCTTCAAGCACAGTGACAAACTGTATGTATTTCCTTGACGGACCAGCCTAGCTCATTACCAGAAGCTTGGTCGCCCTAACAGTGGAGGGGGAGTGAGGACAAGGGACTATTACCATTTACAGATAACAGTAATAATAACATTAATAATAAAAATTGATATTTATATTTCACTTTAAGATCTGCAAGGCATTATGTGTGTGTACATATATATGTATATATGTATGCATGTATGTACACACACACATATATCTTGCCACTGGACCCAGATGGCTCTGCAGGAGAAAGGGAGGCTGATGACTTTGTACAGCCCTCCCTCACTTAAATCCAATTCACTTGCAAGTCATGGCATCATCTCCCTAATGTCATGGTCCTCTTCTTGAACAAAGGACAAACAACAACTTGTGAGGTTCCCAACTGGGGACCCAATTGGCCAGCTCCAGTTGGGCAATGCAGCTCCTTCTTTCCTTCTTTCTCCCTCCCCTCTCCTCTCTTCTCCTCTTTTCTCTCCAATATAGGGTATCATACCCCTACCTGCAGGTGCTCTGCCCAAAGGAATGTAAATTTTGATCACTGAAACCTCACTTTATCTTGGGGTTTATGGGATAGATTTTTTTCTTTTCTTTTCTTTCTTTTTTTTTTTTTTTTGGTGAGGCAATTGGGGTTAAGTGACTTGCCCAAGGTCACACAGCTAGTACGTGTCAAGTGTTTGGCCTGAGGCTGGATTTGAACTCAGGTCCTCCTGACTTCAGGGCCGGTGCTCTATCCACTGTGCCACCTAGCTGCCCCAAAATAGTATAAGTTTTTTTTTGTTAGGAAATTGGGGTTAAGTGACTTGCCTGGGGTCATGTCACACAACTAGTTAAATGCCTGGGGTTGGATTTGAACGCAGGTCCTCCTGACTCCAAGGCTGGAGCTCTATCCACTGCACCACCTAGCTGCCCCATAGATTTCTTTCTTAAGGATTATGCCTTAAACCCAAATCACTCTGGCTCTCATTGATTGGCCAACAATAGGTCCCAGACCAAGCCCACAGGGTCATTGTTTGGGTTCTGATTGCTCAGAGTGAATATAAATAGCAATTGTTTCTGTTTTGGCCAGAAACCTGAAGGTCTTCCCCTCCTAGATTTTTTTTTAAACTAGGTAAAAGAGGTCATTCTTTGCCTCATTTCTTACCTGGCCTTAATAAGTGAATGGGAGTTGCCTTAGTCAAACTGAGTACTGAGAAAGACCTTAGCTTAAAAAGGCCATAGTCTACCACTGCATCCAGGGCCATCTCCAGTTTTCCTGATTTGTATCTTGCCACTGGACCCAAATGGCTCCAGAGGAGAAAATGAGGCTGGTGTCATGGTCCTCTTCAAGAACAAAGGACAAACAAGAAATGTGTGTGTGTGTGTGTGTGTGTGTGTGTGTGTGTGTGTGTGTGTGT